>NW_026735053.1:0-180498 GCF_949786415.1 Peromyscus eremicus | reverse complement strand
GTTCTATGAGCAAGAGTTGTTTTCTGGTAAGACGTTTCACTATTGTGCTCCAATTGCCATACACAGTGCAAATAGCACTGGCGTCTGTTCCCAGCAAGTACAGTGTATTGGACTGAAGAGGATCTACTGTTCTTGTCAGTTTCCTAAGCAAAGTTGAACTAGATATGGCCCGTGTGTAGGAAGCACAGGTGTTTTTTTCTGAGCAAGCTCACTGTTCGGACCCCTTAGGAAACCCAGTAGAGTAGATGAGTGCTCTTTTCTCAAAAGCAGAGTGTGTTTCTTGTAGGCGAGCTAGCGTTTGTTTCCCAGTCCTAAATGGAGTTTAATCCCATGCAGTTTCTGGTCCTAGGAGCAAGAGTTGTTTTCTGGTAAGAAGAATCACTATTGCGCTCACAATGTCATACACAGGGCAAATAGCACTGGCATCGGTTCCCAGCATGTACGGTGTATTGGACTGAAGAGAACCTACTGTTCTTGTCAGGTTCCTAAGCAGAATTTAACTAGTTATGGCCGTGTATGTAGGAAGCACAGTTCTTTTGTTCTGAGCACGCTCTCTGTTCTGGCCCTATAGGAAACACAGTAGAGTAGAAGAGTACTCTTTTCTCAAAAGCAGAGTGTGTTTCTTGAAAGGCGAGCTAGCGTTTGTTTCCAGTCCTAAAAGGAGTTGAATCACATGCAGTTTTTGGTGCTACCAGCAAGAGTTGTTTTCTCTTAAGGAAAGTCACTATTGCTCTCCCTTTGCCATACACAGTGCAAATAGCAGTCGCGTCTGTTTCCAGCAAGTACAGTGTATTGGACTGAAGAGAAGCTACTGTTCTTGTCAGTTTCCTAAGCCCAGTTGAACTAGATATGGCCGTGTGTGTAGGAAGCACAGTTCTTTTGTTCTGAGCAAGCTCACTGTTCAGACCCCATTGGAAACACAATAGAGTAGAAGCGTGCTCTTTTCTCAAAATCAGAGTGTGTTTCTTGTAAGGCAAGATAGCGTTTGTTTCCCAGTACTAAATGGAGTTGAATCCCATGCAGTTTGTGGTCCTACGAGCAAGAGTTGTTTTCTGGTAAGAAGAATCACTATTGTGCTCCCATTGTCATACACAGGGCAAATAGCACTGGCGTCTGTTCCCAGCATGTACAGTGTATTGGACTGAAGAGGAGCTACTGTTCTTGTCAGTTTCCTAAGCAGAATTGAACTAGATATGGCCGTGTGTGTAGGAAGCAAAGTTCTCTTGTTCTGATCAAGCTCACTGTTCTGGCCCTATAGGATACACAGAAGAGTAGAAGAGTGCTCTTTTCTCAAAAGCAGAGTGTGTTTCTTGTAAGGCGAGCTAGCGTTTGTTTCCCAGTCCTAAATGGAGTTGAATCACATGCAGTTTCTGGTCATATGACCAAGAGTTGTTTTCTGGTAAGGAAAGTCACTGTTGTACTCCCATTGCCATACATAGTGCAAATAGCACTCGCGTCTGTTCCCAGCAAGTACAGTGTATTGGACTGAAGAGGAGCTACTGTTCTTGTCATTTTCCTAAGAGGAGTTGAACCAGATATGGCCCATGTGTGTAGGAAGCACACTTCTTTTGTTCTGAGAAAGCTCACTGTGCGGACATCATAGGAAACACAGTAGAGTAGATGAGTGCTCTCTTCTCAAAATTTGATTGTGTTTCTGGAAAGGCGAGCTAGTCTTTTTTTCCCAGTCAGAAATGGAGTTGAATCACATGCAGTTTCTGGTCCTATAAGCAAGAGATGTTTTCTGGTAGGGAAAGTCACTATTGCGATCTCATTGACATACACAGTTCAAATAGCACTTGCTTCTGTTCCCAGCAAGTACAGTGTATTGGACTGAAGAGGAGCTACTGTTCTTGTCAGTTTCCTAAGCAGAGTTGAACTAGATATGGCCCGTGTGTGTAGGAAGCACAGTTCTTTTGTTCTGAGCAAGTTCACTGTTCTGGCCCTATAGGAAACAAAGTAGAGTAGAAGAGTGCTCTTTTCTCAAAAGCAGAGTGTGTTTCTTGTAAGGCGAGCTAGCGTTTCTTTCCCAGTCTTAATCGAGTTGAATCACATGCAGTTTCTTGTCCTACAAACAAGAGTTGTTTTCTGGTAAGAAGAGTCACTATTGCGCTCCCATTGTCATACACAGGGCAAATAGCACTGGCGTCTGTTCCCAACATGTACAGTGTATTGGACTAAACAGGTTCTACTGTTCTTGTCAGTTTCCTAAGTAGAATTGAACTAGATATGGCCCGTGTGTGTAGGAAGCACAGTTCTTTTGTTCTGAGCAAGTTCAGTGTTTGGACTCCATAGGAAACACAGTAGAGTAGATGAGTGCTCTTTTCTCAAAAGCAGAGTGTGTTTCTTGTAAGGTGAGCTAGTGTTTGTTTCCCAGTCCTATATGGAGTTGAGTCACATGCAGTTTTTTGTCCTACGAGCAAGAGTTGTTTTCTGGTAAGACGAGTCACTATTGTGCTCTAATTGCCATACACAATGAAAATAGCACTCGCGTCTCTTCCCCTCAAGTACAGTGTATTGGACTGAAGAGGATCTACTGTTCTTGTCAGTTTCCTAAGCAGAGTTGAACTAGATATGGTCGGTGTGTGTAGGAAGCACAGTTCTTTGTTCTGAGCAAGCTCAATGTTCGGACCCCATAGAAACACAGTAGAGTAGAAGAGTGCACTTTTCTCAAAAGCAGAGTGTGTTTCATGTAAGGCGAGCTAGCATTTGTTTCCCATACCTAAATGGAGTTGAATCATATGCAGTTTCTGGTCCTATGAGCAAGAGTTGTTTTATGGTAAGGAAAGTCACTGTTTTGCTCCCATTGCCCTACACAAGGCAAATAGCACTCGCGTCTTTTCCCAGCAAGTACAGTGTATTGGACTGAATAGGAGCTACTGTTCTTGTCAGTTTACTAAGCAGAGTTGAACTAGATATGGCCGTGTGTGTAGGAAGCACAGTTCTTTTGTTCTGAGCAAGTTCACTGTTTGGACCCCATAGGAAACACAGTAGAGTAGAAGAGTGCTCTTTTCTCTAAAGCAGAGTGTGTTTCTTGTAAGGGGAGCTAGCGTTTGTTTCCCAGTCCTAAATGGAGTGGAATCACATGCAGTTTCTGTACCTACGAGCAAGAGTTGTTTTCTGGTAAAGAAAGTCACTATTGTGCTCCCATTGCCATACACAGTGCAAATTGCCCTCGCGTCTGTTCCCAGCAAGTACAGTGTATCGGACTGAAGAGGAGCTACTGTTCTTCTCAGTTTCCTAAGCAGAGTTGAATTAGATATGGCCCGTGTGTAGGAAGCACAGTTCTTTTTTTCTGAGCAAGCTCACTGTTCTGGCCGTATAGGAAACACAGTAGAGTAGAAGAGTGCTCTTTTCTCAAAAGCAGAGTGTGTTTCTTGTAAAGCGAGCTAGAGTTTGTTTCCCAGGCCTAAATGGAGTTGAATCACATGCAGTTTCTGGTACTACGAGCAAGAGTTGTTTTCTGGTAAGAAGAGTCACTATTGCGCTGCCATTGCCATACACAGGACAAATAGCACTGGAGTCTGTTCCCAGCAAGAACAGTGTATTGGACTGAAGAGGATCTACTGTTCTTGTCAGGTTTCTAAGCAGAGTTGAACTAGATATGTCCCGTGTGTAGGAAGCACAGTTCTTTTGTTCTGAGCAAGCTCACTGTTCTGGCCCTATAGGAAACACAGTAGACTAGAAGAGTGCTCTTTTCTCTAAAGCAGAGTGTGTTTCTTGTAAGGTGAGCTAGCTTTTCTTACCCAGTCCTATATGGAGTTGAAACACTTGCAGTTTCTGGTCCTATGAGCAAGAGTTTTTTTATGGTAAGAAGAGTCACTATTGCGCTGCCATTGCCATACACAGGACAAATAGCACTGGCGTCTGTTCCCTGCAAGTACAGTATATTGGACTGAAGAGGATCTACTGTTCTTGTCAGGTTCCTAAACAGAATTGAACTAGATATGGTCATGTGTACGAAGCACAGTTCTTTTGTTCTGAGCAAGCTCACAGTTTGGACCCCATAGGAAACTCAGTAGAGTAGAAGAGTGCTCTTTTCTCAAAAGCAAAGTGTGTTTCATGTAAGGCAAGCTAGCATTTTTTTCCCAGTGCTAAATGGAGTTGAATCCCATGCAGTTTCAGGTCCTACGAACAAGAGTTGTTTTCTGGTAAGGAAAGTCACATTGCGCTCCCATTGCCATACACTGTGCAAATAGCACTCGCGTCTGTTCCCAGCAAGTACAGTGCATTGGACTGAAGAGGATCTACTGTTCTTGTTAGGTTCCTAAGTAGACTTGAACTAGATATGGCCGTGTGTGTAGGAAGCACAGTTTTTTTGTTCTGAGCAAGCTCACTGTTCGGACCCCATAGAAAACACAGTAGAGTAGAAGAGTGTTTTTTTCTCAAACGTAGAGTGTGTTTTTTTAAGGCGAGCTAGCTTTTGTTTCCCATTCCTAAATGGAGTGGAATCACATGCAGTTTCTGGTCCTACGAGCAAGAGTTGTTTTCTGGTAAGGAAAGTCACTATAGTGCTCCCATTGCCATACACAGTGCAAATAGCCCTCCTGTCTGTTCCCAGCAAGTACAGTGTATTGGACTGAAGAGGAGCTACTGTTCTTCTCAGTTTCCTAAGAAGAGTTGAACTAGATATGGCCCGTGTGTTTAGGAAGCACAGTTCTTTTTTTCTGAGCAAGCTCCCTGTTCTGGCCCTATAGGAAGCACAGTAGAGTAGAAGAGTGCTCTTTTCTCAAAAGTGGAGTGTGTTTCTTATAAAGCGAGCTAGAGTTTGTTTCCCAGTCCTAAATGGAGTTGAGTCACATGCAGTTTTTTGTTCTATGAGCAAGAGTTGTTTTCTGGTAAGACGTTTCACTATTGTGCTCCAATTGCCATACACAGTGCAAATAGCACTGGCGTCTGTTCCCAGCAAGTACAGTGTATTGGACTGAAGAGGATCTACTGTTCTTGTCAGTTTCCTAAGCAAAGTTGAACTAGATATGGCCCGTGTGTAGGAAGCACAGGTGTTTTTTTCTGAGCAAGCTCACTGTTCGGACCCCTTAGGAAACCCAGTAGAGTAGATGAGTGCTCTTTTCTCAAAAGCAGAGTGTGTTTCTTGTAGGCGAGCTAGCGTTTGTTTCCCAGTCCTAAATGGAGTTTAATCCCATGCAGTTTCTGGTCCTAGGAGCAAGAGTTGTTTTCTGGTAAGAAGAATCACTATTGCGCTCACAATGTCATACACAGGGCAAATAGCACTGGCATCGGTTCCCAGCATGTACGGTGTATTGGACTGAAGAGAACCTACTGTTCTTGTCAGGTTCCTAAGCAGAATTTAACTAGTTATGGCCGTGTATGTAGGAAGCACAGTTCTTTTGTTCTGAGCACGCTCTCTGTTCTGGCCCTATAGGAAACACAGTAGAGTAGAAGAGTACTCTTTTCTCAAAAGCAGAGTGTGTTTCTTGAAAGGCGAGCTAGCGTTTGTTTCCAGTCCTAAAAGGAGTTGAATCACATGCAGTTTTTGGTGCTACCAGCAAGAGTTGTTTTCTCTTAAGGAAAGTCACTATTGCTCTCCCTTTGCCATACACAGTGCAAATAGCAGTCGCGTCTGTTTCCAGCAAGTACAGTGTATTGGACTGAAGAGAAGCTACTGTTCTTGTCAGTTTCCTAAGCCCAGTTGAACTAGATATGGCCGTGTGTGTAGGAAGCACAGTTCTTTTGTTCTGAGCAAGCTCACTGTTCAGACCCCATTGGAAACACAATAGAGTAGAAGCGTGCTCTTTTCTCAAAATCAGAGTGTGTTTCTTGTAAGGCAAGATAGCGTTTGTTTCCCAGTACTAAATGGAGTTGAATCCCATGCAGTTTGTGGTCCTACGAGCAAGAGTTGTTTTCTGGTAAGAAGAATCACTATTGTGCTCCCATTGTCATACACAGGGCAAATAGCACTGGCGTCTGTTCCCAGCATGTACAGTGTATTGGACTGAAGAGGAGCTACTGTTCTTGTCAGTTTCCTAAGCAGAATTGAACTAGATATGGCCGTGTGTGTAGGAAGCAAAGTTCTCTTGTTCTGATCAAGCTCACTGTTCTGGCCCTATAGGATACACAGAAGAGTAGAAGAGTGCTCTTTTCTCAAAAGCAGAGTGTGTTTCTTGTAAGGCGAGCTAGCGTTTGTTTCCCAGTCCTAAATGGAGTTGAATCACATGCAGTTTCTGGTCATATGACCAAGAGTTGTTTTCTGGTAAGGAAAGTCACTGTTGTACTCCCATTGCCATACATAGTGCAAATAGCACTCGCGTCTGTTCCCAGCAAGTACAGTGTATTGGACTGAAGAGGAGCTACTGTTCTTGTCATTTTCCTAAGAGGAGTTGAACCAGATATGGCCCATGTGTGTAGGAAGCACACTTCTTTTGTTCTGAGAAAGCTCACTGTGCGGACATCATAGGAAACACAGTAGAGTAGATGAGTGCTCTCTTCTCAAAATTTGATTGTGTTTCTGGAAAGGCGAGCTAGTCTTTTTTTCCCAGTCAGAAATGGAGTTGAATCACATGCAGTTTCTGGTCCTATAAGCAAGAGATGTTTTCTGGTAGGGAAAGTCACTATTGCGATCTCATTGACATACACAGTTCAAATAGCACTTGCTTCTGTTCCCAGCAAGTACAGTGTATTGGACTGAAGAGGAGCTACTGTTCTTGTCAGTTTCCTAAGCAGAGTTGAACTAGATATGGCCCGTGTGTGTAGGAAGCACAGTTCTTTTGTTCTGAGCAAGTTCACTGTTCTGGCCCTATAGGAAACAAAGTAGAGTAGAAGAGTGCTCTTTTCTCAAAAGCAGAGTGTGTTTCTTGTAAGGCGAGCTAGCGTTTCTTTCCCAGTCTTAATCGAGTTGAATCACATGCAGTTTCTTGTCCTACAAACAAGAGTTGTTTTCTGGTAAGAAGAGTCACTATTGCGCTCCCATTGTCATACACAGGGCAAATAGCACTGGCGTCTGTTCCCAACATGTACAGTGTATTGGACTAAACAGGTTCTACTGTTCTTGTCAGTTTCCTAAGTAGAATTGAACTAGATATGGCCCGTGTGTGTAGGAAGCACAGTTCTTTTGTTCTGAGCAAGTTCAGTGTTTGGACTCCATAGGAAACACAGTAGAGTAGATGAGTGCTCTTTTCTCAAAAGCAGAGTGTGTTTCTTGTAAGGTGAGCTAGTGTTTGTTTCCCAGTCCTATATGGAGTTGAGTCACATGCAGTTTTTTGTCCTACGAGCAAGAGTTGTTTTCTGGTAAGACGAGTCACTATTGTGCTCTAATTGCCATACACAATGAAAATAGCACTCGCGTCTCTTCCCCTCAAGTACAGTGTATTGGACTGAAGAGGATCTACTGTTCTTGTCAGTTTCCTAAGCAGAGTTGAACTAGATATGGTCGGTGTGTGTAGGAAGCACAGTTCTTTGTTCTGAGCAAGCTCAATGTTCGGACCCCATAGAAACACAGTAGAGTAGAAGAGTGCACTTTTCTCAAAAGCAGAGTGTGTTTCATGTAAGGCGAGCTAGCATTTGTTTCCCATACCTAAATGGAGTTGAATCATATGCAGTTTCTGGTCCTATGAGCAAGAGTTGTTTTATGGTAAGGAAAGTCACTGTTTTGCTCCCATTGCCCTACACAAGGCAAATAGCACTCGCGTCTTTTCCCAGCAAGTACAGTGTATTGGACTGAATAGGAGCTACTGTTCTTGTCAGTTTACTAAGCAGAGTTGAACTAGATATGGCCGTGTGTGTAGGAAGCACAGTTCTTTTGTTCTGAGCAAGTTCACTGTTTGGACCCCATAGGAAACACAGTAGAGTAGAAGAGTGCTCTTTTCTCTAAAGCAGAGTGTGTTTCTTGTAAGGGGAGCTAGCGTTTGTTTCCCAGTCCTAAATGGAGTGGAATCACATGCAGTTTCTGTACCTACGAGCAAGAGTTGTTTTCTGGTAAAGAAAGTCACTATTGTGCTCCCATTGCCATACACAGTGCAAATTGCCCTCGCGTCTGTTCCCAGCAAGTACAGTGTATCGGACTGAAGAGGAGCTACTGTTCTTCTCAGTTTCCTAAGCAGAGTTGAATTAGATATGGCCCGTGTGTAGGAAGCACAGTTCTTTTTTTCTGAGCAAGCTCACTGTTCTGGCCGTATAGGAAACACAGTAGAGTAGAAGAGTGCTCTTTTCTCAAAAGCAGAGTGTGTTTCTTGTAAAGCGAGCTAGAGTTTGTTTCCCAGGCCTAAATGGAGTTGAATCACATGCAGTTTCTGGTACTACGAGCAAGAGTTGTTTTCTGGTAAGAAGAGTCACTATTGCGCTGCCATTGCCATACACAGGACAAATAGCACTGGAGTCTGTTCCCAGCAAGAACAGTGTATTGGACTGAAGAGGATCTACTGTTCTTGTCAGGTTTCTAAGCAGAGTTGAACTAGATATGTCCCGTGTGTAGGAAGCACAGTTCTTTTGTTCTGAGCAAGCTCACTGTTCTGGCCCTATAGGAAACACAGTAGACTAGAAGAGTGCTCTTTTCTCTAAAGCAGAGTGTGTTTCTTGTAAGGTGAGCTAGCTTTTCTTACCCAGTCCTATATGGAGTTGAAACACTTGCAGTTTCTGGTCCTATGAGCAAGAGTTTTTTTATGGTAAGAAGAGTCACTATTGCGCTGCCATTGCCATACACAGGACAAATAGCACTGGCGTCTGTTCCCTGCAAGTACAGTATATTGGACTGAAGAGGATCTACTGTTCTTGTCAGGTTCCTAAACAGAATTGAACTAGATATGGTCATGTGTACGAAGCACAGTTCTTTTGTTCTGAGCAAGCTCACAGTTTGGACCCCATAGGAAACTCAGTAGAGTAGAAGAGTGCTCTTTTCTCAAAAGCAAAGTGTGTTTCATGTAAGGCAAGCTAGCATTTTTTTCCCAGTGCTAAATGGAGTTGAATCCCATGCAGTTTCAGGTCCTACGAACAAGAGTTGTTTTCTGGTAAGGAAAGTCACATTGCGCTCCCATTGCCATACACTGTGCAAATAGCACTCGCGTCTGTTCCCAGCAAGTACAGTGCATTGGACTGAAGAGGATCTACTGTTCTTGTTAGGTTCCTAAGTAGACTTGAACTAGATATGGCCGTGTGTGTAGGAAGCACAGTTTTTTTGTTCTGAGCAAGCTCACTGTTCGGACCCCATAGAAAACACAGTAGAGTAGAAGAGTGTTTTTTTCTCAAACGTAGAGTGTGTTTTTTTAAGGCGAGCTAGCTTTTGTTTCCCATTCCTAAATGGAGTGGAATCACATGCAGTTTCTGGTCCTACGAGCAAGAGTTGTTTTCTGGTAAGGAAAGTCACTATAGTGCTCCCATTGCCATACACAGTGCAAATAGCCCTCCTGTCTGTTCCCAGCAAGTACAGTGTATTGGACTGAAGAGGAGCTACTGTTCTTCTCAGTTTCCTAAGAAGAGTTGAACTAGATATGGCCCGTGTGTTTAGGAAGCACAGTTCTTTTTTTCTGAGCAAGCTCCCTGTTCTGGCCCTATAGGAAGCACAGTAGAGTAGAAGAGTGCTCTTTTCTCAAAAGTGGAGTGTGTTTCTTATAAAGCGAGCTAGAGTTTGTTTCCCAGTCCTAAATGGAGTTGAGTCACATGCAGTTTTTTGTTCTATGAGCAAGAGTTGTTTTCTGGTAAGACGTTTCACTATTGTGCTCCAATTGCCATACACAGTGCAAATAGCACTGGCGTCTGTTCCCAGCAAGTACAGTGTATTGGACTGAAGAGGATCTACTGTTCTTGTCAGTTTCCTAAGCAAAGTTGAACTAGATATGGCCCGTGTGTAGGAAGCACAGGTGTTTTTTTCTGAGCAAGCTCACTGTTCGGACCCCTTAGGAAACCCAGTAGAGTAGATGAGTGCTCTTTTCTCAAAAGCAGAGTGTGTTTCTTGTAGGCGAGCTAGCGTTTGTTTCCCAGTCCTAAATGGAGTTTAATCCCATGCAGTTTCTGGTCCTAGGAGCAAGAGTTGTTTTCTGGTAAGAAGAATCACTATTGCGCTCACAATGTCATACACAGGGCAAATAGCACTGGCATCGGTTCCCAGCATGTACGGTGTATTGGACTGAAGAGAACCTACTGTTCTTGTCAGGTTCCTAAGCAGAATTTAACTAGTTATGGCCGTGTATGTAGGAAGCACAGTTCTTTTGTTCTGAGCACGCTCTCTGTTCTGGCCCTATAGGAAACACAGTAGAGTAGAAGAGTACTCTTTTCTCAAAAGCAGAGTGTGTTTCTTGAAAGGCGAGCTAGCGTTTGTTTCCAGTCCTAAAAGGAGTTGAATCACATGCAGTTTTTGGTGCTACCAGCAAGAGTTGTTTTCTCTTAAGGAAAGTCACTATTGCTCTCCCTTTGCCATACACAGTGCAAATAGCAGTCGCGTCTGTTTCCAGCAAGTACAGTGTATTGGACTGAAGAGAAGCTACTGTTCTTGTCAGTTTCCTAAGCCCAGTTGAACTAGATATGGCCGTGTGTGTAGGAAGCACAGTTCTTTTGTTCTGAGCAAGCTCACTGTTCAGACCCCATTGGAAACACAATAGAGTAGAAGCGTGCTCTTTTCTCAAAATCAGAGTGTGTTTCTTGTAAGGCAAGATAGCGTTTGTTTCCCAGTACTAAATGGAGTTGAATCCCATGCAGTTTGTGGTCCTACGAGCAAGAGTTGTTTTCTGGTAAGAAGAATCACTATTGTGCTCCCATTGTCATACACAGGGCAAATAGCACTGGCGTCTGTTCCCAGCATGTACAGTGTATTGGACTGAAGAGGAGCTACTGTTCTTGTCAGTTTCCTAAGCAGAATTGAACTAGATATGGCCGTGTGTGTAGGAAGCAAAGTTCTCTTGTTCTGATCAAGCTCACTGTTCTGGCCCTATAGGATACACAGAAGAGTAGAAGAGTGCTCTTTTCTCAAAAGCAGAGTGTGTTTCTTGTAAGGCGAGCTAGCGTTTGTTTCCCAGTCCTAAATGGAGTTGAATCACATGCAGTTTCTGGTCATATGACCAAGAGTTGTTTTCTGGTAAGGAAAGTCACTGTTGTACTCCCATTGCCATACATAGTGCAAATAGCACTCGCGTCTGTTCCCAGCAAGTACAGTGTATTGGACTGAAGAGGAGCTACTGTTCTTGTCATTTTCCTAAGAGGAGTTGAACCAGATATGGCCCATGTGTGTAGGAAGCACACTTCTTTTGTTCTGAGAAAGCTCACTGTGCGGACATCATAGGAAACACAGTAGAGTAGATGAGTGCTCTCTTCTCAAAATTTGATTGTGTTTCTGGAAAGGCGAGCTAGTCTTTTTTTCCCAGTCAGAAATGGAGTTGAATCACATGCAGTTTCTGGTCCTATAAGCAAGAGATGTTTTCTGGTAGGGAAAGTCACTATTGCGATCTCATTGACATACACAGTTCAAATAGCACTTGCTTCTGTTCCCAGCAAGTACAGTGTATTGGACTGAAGAGGAGCTACTGTTCTTGTCAGTTTCCTAAGCAGAGTTGAACTAGATATGGCCCGTGTGTGTAGGAAGCACAGTTCTTTTGTTCTGAGCAAGTTCACTGTTCTGGCCCTATAGGAAACAAAGTAGAGTAGAAGAGTGCTCTTTTCTCAAAAGCAGAGTGTGTTTCTTGTAAGGCGAGCTAGCGTTTCTTTCCCAGTCTTAATCGAGTTGAATCACATGCAGTTTCTTGTCCTACAAACAAGAGTTGTTTTCTGGTAAGAAGAGTCACTATTGCGCTCCCATTGTCATACACAGGGCAAATAGCACTGGCGTCTGTTCCCAACATGTACAGTGTATTGGACTAAACAGGTTCTACTGTTCTTGTCAGTTTCCTAAGTAGAATTGAACTAGATATGGCCCGTGTGTGTAGGAAGCACAGTTCTTTTGTTCTGAGCAAGTTCAGTGTTTGGACTCCATAGGAAACACAGTAGAGTAGATGAGTGCTCTTTTCTCAAAAGCAGAGTGTGTTTCTTGTAAGGTGAGCTAGTGTTTGTTTCCCAGTCCTATATGGAGTTGAGTCACATGCAGTTTTTTGTCCTACGAGCAAGAGTTGTTTTCTGGTAAGACGAGTCACTATTGTGCTCTAATTGCCATACACAATGAAAATAGCACTCGCGTCTCTTCCCCTCAAGTACAGTGTATTGGACTGAAGAGGATCTACTGTTCTTGTCAGTTTCCTAAGCAGAGTTGAACTAGATATGGTCGGTGTGTGTAGGAAGCACAGTTCTTTGTTCTGAGCAAGCTCAATGTTCGGACCCCATAGAAACACAGTAGAGTAGAAGAGTGCACTTTTCTCAAAAGCAGAGTGTGTTTCATGTAAGGCGAGCTAGCATTTGTTTCCCATACCTAAATGGAGTTGAATCATATGCAGTTTCTGGTCCTATGAGCAAGAGTTGTTTTATGGTAAGGAAAGTCACTGTTTTGCTCCCATTGCCCTACACAAGGCAAATAGCACTCGCGTCTTTTCCCAGCAAGTACAGTGTATTGGACTGAATAGGAGCTACTGTTCTTGTCAGTTTACTAAGCAGAGTTGAACTAGATATGGCCGTGTGTGTAGGAAGCACAGTTCTTTTGTTCTGAGCAAGTTCACTGTTTGGACCCCATAGGAAACACAGTAGAGTAGAAGAGTGCTCTTTTCTCTAAAGCAGAGTGTGTTTCTTGTAAGGGGAGCTAGCGTTTGTTTCCCAGTCCTAAATGGAGTGGAATCACATGCAGTTTCTGTACCTACGAGCAAGAGTTGTTTTCTGGTAAAGAAAGTCACTATTGTGCTCCCATTGCCATACACAGTGCAAATTGCCCTCGCGTCTGTTCCCAGCAAGTACAGTGTATCGGACTGAAGAGGAGCTACTGTTCTTCTCAGTTTCCTAAGCAGAGTTGAATTAGATATGGCCCGTGTGTAGGAAGCACAGTTCTTTTTTTCTGAGCAAGCTCACTGTTCTGGCCGTATAGGAAACACAGTAGAGTAGAAGAGTGCTCTTTTCTCAAAAGCAGAGTGTGTTTCTTGTAAAGCGAGCTAGAGTTTGTTTCCCAGGCCTAAATGGAGTTGAATCACATGCAGTTTCTGGTACTACGAGCAAGAGTTGTTTTCTGGTAAGAAGAGTCACTATTGCGCTGCCATTGCCATACACAGGACAAATAGCACTGGAGTCTGTTCCCAGCAAGAACAGTGTATTGGACTGAAGAGGATCTACTGTTCTTGTCAGGTTTCTAAGCAGAGTTGAACTAGATATGTCCCGTGTGTAGGAAGCACAGTTCTTTTGTTCTGAGCAAGCTCACTGTTCTGGCCCTATAGGAAACACAGTAGACTAGAAGAGTGCTCTTTTCTCTAAAGCAGAGTGTGTTTCTTGTAAGGTGAGCTAGCTTTTCTTACCCAGTCCTATATGGAGTTGAAACACTTGCAGTTTCTGGTCCTATGAGCAAGAGTTTTTTTATGGTAAGAAGAGTCACTATTGCGCTGCCATTGCCATACACAGGACAAATAGCACTGGCGTCTGTTCCCTGCAAGTACAGTATATTGGACTGAAGAGGATCTACTGTTCTTGTCAGGTTCCTAAACAGAATTGAACTAGATATGGTCATGTGTACGAAGCACAGTTCTTTTGTTCTGAGCAAGCTCACAGTTTGGACCCCATAGGAAACTCAGTAGAGTAGAAGAGTGCTCTTTTCTCAAAAGCAAAGTGTGTTTCATGTAAGGCAAGCTAGCATTTTTTTCCCAGTGCTAAATGGAGTTGAATCCCATGCAGTTTCAGGTCCTACGAACAAGAGTTGTTTTCTGGTAAGGAAAGTCACATTGCGCTCCCATTGCCATACACTGTGCAAATAGCACTCGCGTCTGTTCCCAGCAAGTACAGTGCATTGGACTGAAGAGGATCTACTGTTCTTGTTAGGTTCCTAAGTAGACTTGAACTAGATATGGCCGTGTGTGTAGGAAGCACAGTTTTTTTGTTCTGAGCAAGCTCACTGTTCGGACCCCATAGAAAACACAGTAGAGTAGAAGAGTGTTTTTTTCTCAAACGTAGAGTGTGTTTTTTTAAGGCGAGCTAGCTTTTGTTTCCCATTCCTAAATGGAGTGGAATCACATGCAGTTTCTGGTCCTACGAGCAAGAGTTGTTTTCTGGTAAGGAAAGTCACTATAGTGCTCCCATTGCCATACACAGTGCAAATAGCCCTCCTGTCTGTTCCCAGCAAGTACAGTGTATTGGACTGAAGAGGAGCTACTGTTCTTCTCAGTTTCCTAAGAAGAGTTGAACTAGATATGGCCCGTGTGTTTAGGAAGCACAGTTCTTTTTTTCTGAGCAAGCTCCCTGTTCTGGCCCTATAGGAAGCACAGTAGAGTAGAAGAGTGCTCTTTTCTCAAAAGTGGAGTGTGTTTCTTATAAAGCGAGCTAGAGTTTGTTTCCCAGTCCTAAATGGAGTTGAGTCACATGCAGTTTTTTGTTCTATGAGCAAGAGTTGTTTTCTGGTAAGACGTTTCACTATTGTGCTCCAATTGCCATACACAGTGCAAATAGCACTGGCGTCTGTTCCCAGCAAGTACAGTGTATTGGACTGAAGAGGATCTACTGTTCTTGTCAGTTTCCTAAGCAAAGTTGAACTAGATATGGCCCGTGTGTAGGAAGCACAGGTGTTTTTTTCTGAGCAAGCTCACTGTTCGGACCCCTTAGGAAACCCAGTAGAGTAGATGAGTGCTCTTTTCTCAAAAGCAGAGTGTGTTTCTTGTAGGCGAGCTAGCGTTTGTTTCCCAGTCCTAAATGGAGTTTAATCCCATGCAGTTTCTGGTCCTAGGAGCAAGAGTTGTTTTCTGGTAAGAAGAATCACTATTGCGCTCACAATGTCATACACAGGGCAAATAGCACTGGCATCGGTTCCCAGCATGTACGGTGTATTGGACTGAAGAGAACCTACTGTTCTTGTCAGGTTCCTAAGCAGAATTTAACTAGTTATGGCCGTGTATGTAGGAAGCACAGTTCTTTTGTTCTGAGCACGCTCTCTGTTCTGGCCCTATAGGAAACACAGTAGAGTAGAAGAGTACTCTTTTCTCAAAAGCAGAGTGTGTTTCTTGAAAGGCGAGCTAGCGTTTGTTTCCAGTCCTAAAAGGAGTTGAATCACATGCAGTTTTTGGTGCTACCAGCAAGAGTTGTTTTCTCTTAAGGAAAGTCACTATTGCTCTCCCTTTGCCATACACAGTGCAAATAGCAGTCGCGTCTGTTTCCAGCAAGTACAGTGTATTGGACTGAAGAGAAGCTACTGTTCTTGTCAGTTTCCCTAAGCCCAGTTGAACTAGATATGGCCGTGTGTGTAGGAAGCACAGTTCTTTTGTTCTGAGCAAGCTCACTGTTCAGACCCCATTGGAAACACAATAGAGTAGAAGCGTGCTCTTTTCTCAAAATCAGAGTGTGTTTCTTGTAAGGCAAGATAGCGTTTGTTTCCCAGTACTAAATGGAGTTGAATCCCATGCAGTTTGTGGTCCTACGAGCAAGAGTTGTTTTCTGGTAAGAAGAATCACTATTGTGCTCCCATTGTCATACACAGGGCAAATAGCACTGGCGTCTGTTCCCAGCATGTACAGTGTATTGGACTGAAGAGGAGCTACTGTTCTTGTCAGTTTCCTAAGCAGAATTGAACTAGATATGGCCGTGTGTGTAGGAAGCAAAGTTCTCTTGTTCTGATCAAGCTCACTGTTCTGGCCCTATAGGATACACAGAAGAGTAGAAGAGTGCTCTTTTCTCAAAAGCAGAGTGTGTTTCTTGTAAGGCGAGCTAGCGTTTGTTTCCCAGTCCTAAATGGAGTTGAATCACATGCAGTTTCTGGTCATATGACCAAGAGTTGTTTTCTGGTAAGGAAAGTCCTGTTGTACTCCCATTGCCATACATAGTGCAAATAGCACTCGCGTCTGTTCCCAGCAAGTACAGTGTATTGGACTGAAGAGGAGCTACTGTTCTTGTCATTTTCCTAAGAGGAGTTGAACCAGATATGGCCCATGTGTGTAGGAAGCACACTTCTTTTGTTCTGAGAAAGCTCACTGTGCGGACATCATAGGAAACACAGTAGAGTAGATGAGTGCTCTCTTCTCAAAATTTGATTGTGTTTCTGGAAAGGCGAGCTAGTCTTTTTTTCCCAGTCAGAAATGGAGTTGAATCACATGCAGTTTCTGGTCCTATAAGCAAGAGATGTTTTCTGGTAGGGAAAGTCACTATTGCGATCTCATTGACATACACAGTTCAAATAGCACTTGCTTCTGTTCCCAGCAAGTACAGTGTATTGGACTGAAGAGGAGCTACTGTTCTTGTCAGTTTCCTAAGCAGAGTTGAACTAGATATGGCCCGTGTGTGTAGGAAGCACAGTTCTTTTGTTCTGAGCAAGTTCACTGTTCTGGCCCTATAGGAAACAAAGTAGAGTAGAAGAGTGCTCTTTTCTCAAAAGCAGAGTGTGTTTCTTGTAAGGCGAGCTAGCGTTTCTTTCCCAGTCTTAATCGAGTTGAATCACATGCAGTTTCTTGTCCTACAAACAAGAGTTGTTTTCTGGTAAGAAGAGTCACTATTGCGCTCCCATTGTCATACACAGGGCAAATAGCACTGGCGTCTGTTCCCAACATGTACAGTGTATTGGACTAAACAGGTTCTACTGTTCTTGTCAGTTTCCTAAGTAGAATTGAACTAGATATGGCCCGTGTGTGTAGGAAGCACAGCTTTTTTGTTCTGAGCAAGCTCACTGTTCGGAACACATAGGAAACACAGTAGAGTAGAAGAGTGCTCTTTTCTCAAAACCAGAGTGTGCTTCTTGGAAGTCGAGCTAGTGTTTGTTTCCCTGTCCTAAATTGAGTTGAGTCACATGCAGTTTTTTGTCCTACGAGCAAGGATGTTTTCTGGTAAGACAAGTCACTATTGTGCTCCAATTGCCATACACAGTGCAAATAGCACTCGCGTCTGTTCCCCGCAAGTACAGTGTATTGGACTGAAGAGGAGCTACTGTTCTTGTCAGTTTCCTATGCAGAGTTGAACTAGATATGGCCCGTGTGTGTAGGAAGCACAGTTCTTTTGTTCTGAGCAAGCTCACTGTTCAGGCCCTATAGGAAACACTGGAGAGTAGAAGAGTGCTCTTTTCTCAAAAGCAGAGTGTGTTTCTTGTAAGGCGAGCTAGCGTTTGTTTCCCAATCCTAAATGGATTTGAATCACATGCAGTTACTGGTCCTATGAGCAAGAGTTGTTTTCTGGTAAAGAAAGTCACTATTGCGCTCCCATTGCCATACACTGTGCAAATAGCATCGCGTCTGTTCTCAGCAAGTACAGAGTATTGGACAGAAGAGGAGCTACTGTTCTTGTCTGTTTCCTAAGCAGAGTTGAACTTGTTATGGCCCTGTGTAGGAAGCACAGTTCTTTTGTTCTGAGCAAGGTCACTGTTCTGGCCCTATAGGAAATACAGTAGAGTAGAAGAGTGCTCTTTTATCTAAAGGACAGTGTGTTTCTTGTAAGGCGAGCTAGCGTTTGTTTCCCAGTCCTAAATGGAGTTGAATCACATGCAGTTTCTAGTACTATGAGCAAGAGTTGTTTTATGGTAAGAAGAGTCATTATTGCTCTGCCATTGCCATACACAGGACAAATAGCACTGGCGTCTGTTCCCAGCAAGTACAGTGTAATGGACTGAAGAGGATCTACTGTTCTTGTCAGGTTCCTAAGCAGAGTTGAACTAGATATAGCCCGTGTGTGTAGGAAGCACAGTTCTTTTGTTCTGAGCAAGCTCACTGTTCGGAACACATGGGAAACCCAGTTGAGTAGAAGAGTGCTCTTTTCTCAAAAGCAGAGTGTGTTTCTTGGAAGTCGAGCTAGCGTTTGTTTCCCAGTCCTAAATGGAGTTAAGTCACATGCAGTTTTTTGTCCTACGAGCAAGAGTTGTTTTCTGGTAAGACAAGTCACTATTGTGCTCCAATTGCCATACACAGTGCAAATAGCATTCATGTCTGTTCCCCGCAAGTACAGTGTATTGGACTGAAGAGGAGCTAGTGTTCTTGTCAGTTTCCTAAGCAGAGTTGAACTAGATATGGCCCGTGTGTAGGAAGCACAGTTGTTTTGTTCTGAGCAAGCTCACTGTTCGGACTCCATAGGAAACACAGTAGAGTAGAAGAGTGCTCTTTTCTCAAAAGCAGAGTGTGTTTCATGTAAGGCGAGCTAGCATTTGTTTCCCAGTCCTAAATGGAGTTGAATCATATGCAGTTTCTGGTCCTACGAGCAAGAGTTGTTTTCTGGTAAGGAAAGTCACTATTGCGCTCCCATTGCCATACACAGTGCAAATAGCACTCGCGTCTGTTCCCAGCAAGTACAGTCTATCGGACTGAAGAGGAGATACTGTTCTTGTCAGTTTCCTAAGCAGAGTTGAACTAGATATGGCCCGTGTGTAGGAAGCACAGTTCTTTTGTTCTGAGCAAGCTCACTGTTCTGGCCCTATAGGAAACACAGTAGAGTAGAAGAGTGCTCTTTTCTCTAAAGCAGAGTGTGTTTTTGTAAGGCGAGCTAGCATTTGTTTCCCAGTCCTAAATGGAGTGGAATCACATGCAGTTTCTGGTCCTACGAGCAAGAGTTGTTTTCTGGTAAGGAAAGTCACTATTGCGCTCCCCTTGCCATACATAGTGCAAATAGCTCTCACGTCTGTTCCCAGCAAGTACAGTGTATCGGACTGAAGAGGAGCTACTGTTCTTGTCAGTTTCCTAAGCAGAGTTGAACGAGATATGGCCTGTGTGTGTAGGAAGCACAGTTCTTTTGTTCTGAGCAAGCTCACTGTTCAGACCCCATAGGAAACACAGTAGAGGAGAAGAGTGCTCTTTTCTCAAAAGCAGACTGTGTTTCTTGTAAGGCGATCTAGCGTTTGTTTCCCAATCCGAAATGGAGTTGAATCCCATGCAGTTTCTGGTCCTAAGAGCAAGAATTGTTTTCTGGTAAGGAAAGTCACTATTGCGCTCCCATTGCCAAACACAGTGCAAATAGCACTCGCCTGTGTTCCCAGCAAGTACAGAATATTGAACTGAAGAATCGCTACTGTTCTTGTCAGTTTTCTAAGCGGATTTGAACTAGATATGGCCCGTGTGTGTAGGAAGCACAGATCTTTTGTTCTGAGCAAGCTCATTGTTCGGACCCCATAGGAAACACAGTAGAGGAGAAGAGTGCTCTTTTCTCAAAAGCAGAGTGTGTTTCTTGTAAGGCGAGCTAGCGTTTGTTTCCCAGTCCTAAATGGAGTTGAATCACATGCAGTTTTTGGTCCTATGAGCAAGAGTTGCTTTCTGGGAAGGAAAGTCACTATTGAGCTCCCATTGCCATACACATTGCAAATAGCACGCGCATCTGTTCCCAGTAAGTACAGTGTATTGGACTGAAGAGGAGCTACTGTTCTCGTAAGTTTCCTAATCAGAGTTGAACTAGATATGGCCCGTGTGTGTAGGAAGCACAGTTCTTTTGTTCTGAGCAAGCTCACTGTTCTGGCCCTAAAGGAAAAACAGTAGAGTAGAAGAGTGCTCTTTTCTCAAAAGCAGAGTACGTTTCTTGTAAGGAGAGCTAGCTTTTGTTTCCCAGTCCTAAATGGAGTTGAAATAAACATGCAGTTTCTGGTCCTACGAGCAAGTGTTGTTTTCTGGTTAGAAGAGTCACTATTGCCCTCCCTTTGCCATACACAGGGCAAATAGCACTGGCGTCTGTTCTCAGCATGTACAGTGTATTGGACTGAAGAGGATATACTGTTCTTGTCATGTTCCTAAGCAGAGTTGAACTAGATATGGCCCGTGTGTGTAGGAAGCACAGTTTTTTTGTTCTCAGCAAGCTCACTGTTCTGGCCCTATAGGAAACACAGTAGAGTAGAAGATTGCTCTTTCCTCAAAAGCAGAGTGTGTTTCTTGTAAGGCGAGCTAGCATTTGTTTCCCAGTCATAAATGGAGTTGAAATACACATGCAGTTTCTGGTCATACAAGCAAGAGTTTTTTCTGGTATGGAAAGTCACTATTGTGCTCCCATTGCCATACACAGTGCAAATAGCACTCACGTCTGTTCCCAGCAATAACAGTGTATTGGGCTGAAGTAGAGCTACTGTTCTTGTCAGTTTCCTAAGCAGAGTTGAACTAGATATGTCCCGTGTGTAGGAAGCACAGTTCTTTTGTTCTGAGCAAGCTCACTGTTTGGACCCCATAGGAAACACAGTAGAGTAGTTGTGTGCCCTATTCTCAAAAGCAGAGCATGTTTCTTGTAAGGCGAGCTAGCGTTTGTTTCCCAGTCCTAAGTGGATTGAATCAAATGCAGTTTCAGGTCCTAAGAGCAAGAGTTGTTTTCTGGTAAGAAGTCACTATTGTGCATCCATTGCCGTACACAGTGCAAATAGCGCTCGCGTCTGTTCCCAGCATGTACAGTGTATTGGACTGAAGAGGAGCTACTGTTCTCGTAAGTTTCCTAATCAGAGTTGAACTAGATATGGCCCGTGTGTGTAGGAAGCACAGTTCTTTTGTTCTGAGCAAGCTCACTGTTCGAACCCCATAGGAAACACAGTAGAGTAGAAGAGAGCTCTTTTCTCAAATGCAGAGTGTGTTTCTTGTTAGGTGAGCTAGCATTTGTTTCCCAGTCCTAAATGGAGTTGAAATACACATGCAGTTTCTGGTCCTAAGAGCAAGAGTTGTTTTCTGGTTAGAATAGTCACTATTGCGCTCCTTTTGCCATACACAGTACAAATAGCCCTCGCGTCTGTTCCCAGCAAGTATAGTGTATTGGACTGAAGAGGAGCTACTGTTCTTGTCAGGTTCCTAAGCAGAGTTGAAATAAATATGGCCCGTGTGTAGGATGCACAGTTCTTTTGTTCTGAGCAAGCTCACTGTTCGGACCCCATAGAAGACACAGTAGAGTAGAAGAGTGCTCTTTTCTCAAAAGCAGAGTATGTTTCTTGTAAGGCGAGCTAGTGTTTGTTTCCCAGTCAGAAATGGAGTTGAATCCCATGCAGTTTCTGGTCCTACGAACAAGAGTTATTTTCTGGTAAGAAGAGTCACTATTGCGCTTCCATTGTCATACACAGTGCAAATAGCACTCGCATCTGTTCCCAGCAAGTACAGTGTATTGGACTGAAGAGGAGCTACTGTTCTTGTCAGTTTCCTAAGCAGAGTTGAACTTGATATGGCTCGTGTGTGTAGGAAGCACAGTTGTTTTGTTCTGAGCAAGCTCACTGTTCGGACCCCATAGGAAACACAGTAGAGTAGAAGAGTGCTCTTTTCTCAAAAGCAGAGTGTGTTTCTTGTAAGGCGAGCTAGCGTTTGTTTCTCAGACCTAAATGGAGTTGAATCACATGCAGTTTCTGGTCCTACGAGCAAGAGTTGTTTTCTGGTAAGAAGAGTCACTATTGCATTCCCATTGTCATACACAGGGCAAATAGCACTCGCGTCTCTTCCCAGCAAGTACAGTGTATTGGACTGAAGAGGATCTACTGTTCTTGTCAGTTTCCTAAGCAGAATTGAACTAGATATGGCCATGTGTGTAGGAAGCACAGTTCTTTTGTTCTGAGCAAGCTAACTGTTCTCGCGCTAAAGGAAAAAAGGTAGAGTAAATGAGTGCTCCTTCCTCAAAAGCCGAGTGTGCTACTTGTAAGGCGAGCTAGCGTTTGTTTCCCAGTCCTAAATGGAGTTGAATCACATGCAGTTTTTGGTCCTATGAGCAAGAGTTGCTTTCTGGTAAGGAAAGTCACTATTGCACTCCCATTGCCATACACATTGCAAATAGCCCTCGCGTCTGTTCCCAGCAAGTACAGTGTATTGGACTGAAGAGGAGCTACTGTTCTTGTCAGTTTCCTAAGCAGAGTTGAACCAGATATGGCCCGTGTGTGTAGGAAGCACAGTTCTTTTGTTCTGAGCAAGCTCACTGTTCGGAACCATAGGAAACACAGTAGAGTAGAAGAGTGCCCTTTTATCAAAAGCAGAGTGTGTTTCTTGAAAGGCGAGCTAGTGTTTGTTTCCCAGTCAGAAATGGAGTTCAATGGCATGCAGTTTCTGGTCCTATGAGCAAGAGCTTTTTCTGGTAAGAAGAGTCACTATTGCGCTCCCATTGCCATACACACTGCAAATAGCCCTGGCGTCTGTTCCCAGCAAGTACAGTGTATTGGACTGAAGAGGAGCTACTGTTCTTTTCAGTTTCCTAAGGAGAGTTGCACTAGATATCGCCCGTGTGTGTAGGAAGCACAGTTCTTTTGTTCTGAGCAATATCACTGTTCTGGCCCTATAGGAAACACAGTAGAGTAGGAGACTGCTCTTTTCTCAAAAGCAGAGTGTGTTTCTTGTAAGGCGAGCTAGCATTTATTTCCCAGTTCTAAATGGAGTTGAATCACATGCAGTTTTTGGTCCTATGAGCAAGAGTTGTTTTCTGGGGTGGAATGTCACTATTGTGATCTCATTGCCGTATACAGTGCAAATTGCACTCGCGTCTGTTCCCAGCATGTACAGTGTATTGGACTGAAGAAGAGCTACTTTTCTTCTAAGTTTCCTAAGCAGAGTTGAACTAGATATGGCCCGTGTGTGTAGGAAGTACAGTTCTTTTGTTCTGAGCAAGCTCACTGTTTTGGCCCTATAGGAAACACAGTAGAGTAGAAGAGTGCTCTTTTCTCAAAAGCAGAGTGTGTTAATTTTAAGGCGAGCTAGCGTTTGTTTCCCAGTCCTAGATGGAGTTGAATCCCATACAGTTTCTGGTCCTACGAGCAAGAGTTTTTTTCTGGTAAGAAGAGTCACTATTGAGCTCCCATTGCCATACACAGTGCAATTAGCAATGGCGTCTGTTCCCAGCATGTACAGAGTATTGGACTGAAGAGGAGCTACTGTTCTTGTCAGTTTCCTAAGCAGAGTTGAAATAGATATGGCCCCTGTGATAGGAATCACAGTTCTTTTGTTCTGAGCAAGTTCACTGTTCTGGCCCTATAGGAAACACAGAAGAGTAGAAGAGTGCTCTTTTCTCAAAAGCAGAGTATGTTTCTTGTAAGGAGAGCTAGCGTTTGTTTCCCAGTCCTAAATGGAGTTGAATCACATGCAGTTTCTGGTCCTACAAGCAAGAGTTGTTTTCTGCTAAGAAGAGTCACTATTGCGCTCCCATTGCCATACACAGTGCAAATAGCACTCGCGTCTGTTCCCAGCAAGTACAGTGTATTGGACTGAAGAGGAGCTACTGTTCTTGTCAGTTTCCTAAGCAGAGTTGAACTAGATATGACCATTGTGTGTGTAGGAAGCACAGTTCTTTTGTTATGAGCAAGCTCACTGTTTAGACCCCATAGGAAACACAGTAGAGTAGATGTGTGCCCTATTCTCAAAAGCAGAGTGTGTTTCTTGTAAGGTGAGCTAGCATTTGTTTCTCAGTCCTAAATGGAGTTGAATCAAATGCAGTTTCTGGTCCTATGAGCAAGAGTTGTTTTCTGGTAAGAAGAGTCACTATTGCGCTCCCATTGCCATACACAGTACAAATAGCACTCGCGTTTGTTTAACGCAAGTACAGTGTATTGGTCTGAAGAGGAGCTCCTGTTCTTGTCAGTTTTTTAAGCAGAGTTGAACTAGATATGGCCCGTGTGTGTAGGAAGCACTGTTCTTTTCTACTCAGCAAGCTCACTGTTCTGGCCCTATAGGAAACACAGTATAGTAGAAGAGTGCTCTTTCCTCAAAAGCAGAGTGTGTTTCTTCTAAGGCGAGCTATCGTTTGTTTCCCAGTCCTAAATGGAGTTGAATCACATGCAGTTTCTGGTCCTATGAGCAAGAGTTTTTTCTGGTAATAAGAGTCACTTTTGCGCTCCAATTGTCATACACTGGGCAAATAGCACTGGCGTCTGTTCCTAGCATGTACAGTGTATTGGACTGAAGAGGATCTACTGTTCTTGTCAGGTTCCTAAGCAGAGTTGAACGAGATATGGCCCATGTGTGTAGGAAGCACTGTTCTTTTCTACTCAGCAAGCTCACTGTTCTGGCCCTATAGGAAACACAGTAGAGTAGAAGAGTGCTCTTTCCTCAAAAGCAGAGTGTGTTTCTTGTAAGGCGAGCTAGCGTTTGTTTCCCAGTCCTAAATGCACTTGAATCACATGCAGTTCCAGGTCCTACGAGCAAGAGTTGTTTTCTGGTAAGGAAAGTCACTATTGCGCTCCCATTGCCATACACAGTGCAAATAGCAATCACGTCTGTTCCCAGCAAGTACAGTGTATTGGACTGAAGAGGAGCTACTGTTCTTGTCAGTTTCCTAAGCAGAGTTGAACTAGATATGACCCGTGTGTGTAGGAAGCACAGTTCTTTTGTTCTGAGCAAGCTCACTGTTTGGAACGCATATGAAACCCAGTAGAGTAGAATAGTGCTCTGTTCTCAAAAGCAGAGCGTGTTTCTTGCAAGGCGAGCTAGCGTTTATTTC
This sequence comes from Peromyscus eremicus, assembly GCF_949786415.1. Taxonomy (NCBI): domain Eukaryota; kingdom Metazoa; phylum Chordata; class Mammalia; order Rodentia; family Cricetidae; genus Peromyscus; species Peromyscus eremicus. The sequence goes on along the minus strand of NW_026735053.1, from coordinate 156,126 downwards.
CCAGTCTTAAATGGAGTTGAGTCACATGCATTTCTGGTCCTAAAAGCAAGAGTTGTTTTCTGGTAAGGAAAGTCATTTTGGCGCTCCCATTGCCATACACAGTGCAAATAGCACTCGCGTCTGTTCCCAGCAAATAAAGTGTATTTGACTGAAGAGGATCTACTGTTCTTGGCAGGTTACTAAGCAGAGTTGAACTAGATATGGCCCGTAAGTGTAGGAAGCACAGTTCTTTAGTTCTGAGCAAGCTCACTGTTCTGGCCCTCTAGGAAACAAAGTAGAGTAGAAAAGTGCTCTTTTTTCAAAAGCAGAGTGTGTTTTTTGTAAGGTGAGCTAGCGTTTGTTTCCCAGTCCTAAATGCACTTGAATCACATGCAGTTTCAGGTCCTACGAGCAAGAGTTGTTTTCTGGTAAGGAAAGTCACTATTGCGCTCCCATTGCCATACACAGTGCAAATAGCAATCGCGTCTGTTCCCAGCAAGTACAGTGTATTGGACTGAAGAGGAGCTACTGTTCTTGTCAGTTTCCTAAGCAGAGTTGAACTAGATATGACCCGTGTGTGTAGGAAGCACAGTTCTTTTGTTCTGAGCAAGCTCACTGTTTGGAACGCATATGAAACCCAGTAGAGTAGAATAGTGCTCTGTTCTCAAAAGCAGAGCGTGTTTCTTGTAAGGCGAGCTAGCGTTTATTTCCCAGTCTTAAATGGAGTTGAGTCACATGCATTTCTGGTCCTAAAAGCAAGAGTTGTTTTCTGGTAAGGAAAGTCATTTTGGCGCTCCCATTGCCATACACAGTGCAAATAGCACTCACGTCTGTTCCCAGCAAGTAAAGTGTATTTGACTGAAGAGGATCTACTGTTCTAGGCAGGTTACTAAGCAGAGTTGAACTAGATATGGCCCGTAAGTGTAGGAAGCACAGTTCTTTTGTTCTGAGCAAGCTCACTGTTCTGGCCCTCTAGGAAACAAAGTAGAGTAGAAAAGTGCTCTTTTTTCAAAAGCAGAGTGTGTTTTTTGTAAGGTGAGCTAGTGTTTGTTTCTCAGTCCTAAATGGAGTTGAATCAAATGCAGTTTTTGGTCCTATGAGCAAGAGTTGTTTTCTGGTAAGAAGAGTCACCATTGTGCTCCCTTTGCCCTACACAGTACAAATAGCCCTCGCGTCTGTTCCAGCAAGTACAGTGTATTGGACTGAAGAGGAGCTACTGGTCTTGTCAGTTTCCTAAGCAGAGTTGAACTAGATATGGCCTGTGTGTGTAGGAAGCACAGTTCTTTTGTTCTGAGCAAGCTCACTGTTCGGACCCCATAGAAAAAACAGTAGAGTAGAAGACTGCTCTTTTCTCAAAAGCAAAGTGTGTTTTTTGTAAGGCGAGATAGCATTTGTTTCCCAGTCCTAAATGGAGTTTAATCACATGCAGTTTCTGGTCCTACGAGCAAGAGTTGTTTTCTGGTAAGAAGAGTCACTATTGTGTTCCCATTGTCATACACAGGGCAAATAGCACTGGCGTCTGTTCCCAGCATGTACAGTGTATTAGACTGAAGAGGTTCTACTGCTCTTGTCAGTTTCCTAAGCAGAATTGAACTAGATATGGCCCGTGTGTGTAGGAAGCACAGTTCTTTTGTTCTGAGCATGCTCACTATTCTGGCCCTATAGGAAACACAGTAGAGTAGAAGATTGCTCTTTTCTCAAAAGCAGAGTGTCTTTCTTGTAAGGCGAGCTAGCGTTTGTTTCCCAGTCCTAAATGGAGTTGAATCACATGCAGTTTCTGTTCCTACAAGCAAGAATTGTTTTGTGGTAAGAAGAGTCACTATTGCGCTCCCATTGTCATACACAGTGCAAATAGCACTGGCGTCTGTTACCAGCAAGTACAGTGTATTGGACTGAAGAGGAGCTACTGTTCTTGTCAGTTTCCTAAGCAGAGTTGAACTAGATATGGCACTTGTGTGTAGGAAGCACAGTTCTTTTGTTCTGAGCAAGCACACTGTTCGTACCCCATAGGAAACACAGTAGAGTAGAAGTGTGCACTTTTCTCAAAAGCAGAGTGTGTTTCTTGTAAGGCGAGCTAGCGTTTGTTTCCCAGTCCTAAATGGAGTTGAATAACATGCAGTTTCTGGTCCTTAGAGCAAGAGTTGTTTTCTGGTAAGAAGAATCACTATTGTGCTCCCATTGCTGTTCACAGTGCAAATAGCACTCGCGTCTGTTCCCAGCAAGTACAGTGTATTGGACTGAAGAGGAGCTACTGTTCCTGTCAGTTTCCTAAGCAGAGTTGAACTAAATTTTGCCCGTGTGTTTTGGAAGCACAGTTCTTTTGTTCTAGCAAGCTCACTGTTCTGGCCCTATAGGAAAAACAGTAGAGTAGACGAGTGCTCTTTTTTCGAAAGCAGAACGTGTTTCTTGTAAGGCGAGCTAGTGTTTGTTTACCAGTCCTAAATGGAGTTGAATCCCATGGAGTTTCTGGTTCTACGAGCAAGAGTTGTTTTCTACTAAGAAGAGTCACACTTGTGCTCCCATTGTCATACACAGGGCAAATAGCACTGGAGTCTGTTCCCAGCAAGTACAGTGTATTGGACCGAAGAGGATCTACTGTTCTTGTCAGTTTCATAAGCAGAGTTGAACTAGATATAGCCATGTGTTTAGGAAGCACAGTTCTTTTGTTCTGAGCAAGCTCACTGTTCTGGCCCTATAGGAAACACAGTAGAGTAGAAGAGTGCTCTTTTCTCAAAAGCAGAGTACGTTTCTTGTAAGGAGAGCTAGCTTTTGTTTCCCAGTCCTAAATGGAGTTTAAATAAACATGCAGTTTCTGGTCCTACGAGCAAGAGTTGTTTTCTGGTTAGAAGAGTCACTATTGCGCTCCCTTTGCCATACACAGGGCAAATAGCACTGGCGTCTGTTCCCAGCATGTACAGTGTATTGGACTGAAGAGGATCTACTGTTCTTGTCAGGTTCCTAAGCAGAGTTGAACTAGATATGGCCCGTGTGTGTAGGAAGCACAGTTATTTTGTTCTCAGCCAGCTCACTGTTCTGGCCCTATAGGAAACACAGTAGAGTAGAAGAGTGCTCTTTCCTCAAAAGCAGAGTGTGTTTCTTGTAAGGCGAGCTAGCATTTGTTTTCCAGTCCAAAATGGAGTTGAAATACACATGCAGTTTCTGGTCATACAAGCAAGAGTTTTTTCTGGTAAGGAAAGTCACTATTGTGCTCCCATTGCCATACACAGTGCAAATAGCACTCACGTCTGTTCCCCGCAAGTACAGTGTATTGGACTGAAGAGGAGCTACTGTTCTTGTCAGTTTTCTATGCAGAGTTGAACTAGATATGGCCCGTGTGTGTAGGAAGCACAGTTCATTTGTTCTGAGCAAGCTCACTGTTCTGACCCTATAGGAAACACTGGAGAGTAGAAGAGTGATCTTTTCTCTAAAGCAGAGTGTGTTTCTTGTAAGGCGAGCTAGAGTTTGTTTCCCAGACCTAAATGGAGTTGAATCACATGCAGTTTCTGGTCCTACAAGCAAGAGATGTTTTCTGGTAGGGAAAGTCACTATTGCGATCTCATTGACATACACAGTTCAAATAGCACTTGCTTCTGTTCCCAGCAAGTACAGTGTATTGGACTGAAGAGGAGCTACTGTTCTTGTCAGTTTCCTAAGCAGAGTTGAACTAGATATGGCCCGTGTGTGTAGGAAGCACAGTTCTTTTGTTCTGAGCAAGCTCACTGTTCGGACCCCATAGGAAACATAGTAGAGTAGAAGCGTGCTCTTTTCTCAAAAGCAGAGTGTGTTTCTTGTAAGGCGAGATAGCGTTTGTTACCCAGTACTAAATGGAGTTGAATCGCATGCAGTTTGTGGTCCTACGAGCAAGAGTTGTTTTTTGGTAAGAAGAGTCACTATTGTGCTCCCATTGTCATACACAGGGCAAATAGCACTGGCATCTGTTCCCAGCATGTACAGTGTATTGGACTGAAGAGAATCTACTGTTCTTCTCAGGTTCCTAAGCAGAAATGAACTAGATATGGCCGTGTATGTAGGAAGCACTGTTCTTTTGTTCTGAGCATGCTGACTGTTCGGACCCCATAGGAAACACAGTAGAGTAGAAGAGTGATCTTTTCTCTAAAGCAGAGTGTGTTTCTTGTAAGGCGAGCTAGCGTTTGTTTCCCAGACCTAAATGGAGTTGAATCACATGCAGTTTCTGGTCCTATAAGCAAGAGATGTTTTCTGGTAGGGAAAGTCACTATTGCGATCTCATTGACATACACAGTTCAAATAGCACTTGCTTCTGTTCCCAGCAAGTACAGTGTATTGGACTGAAGAGGAGCTACTGTTCTTGTCAGTTTCCTAAGCAGAGTTGAACGAGATATATCCCGTGTGTAGGAAGCACAGTTCTTTTGTTCTGAGCAAGCTCACTGTTCTGGCCCTATAGGAAACACAGTAGAGTAGAAGAGTGCTCTTTTCTCTAAAGCAGAGTGTGTTTTTGTAAGGCGAGCTAGCATTTGTTTCCCAGTCCTAAATGGAGTGGAATCACATGCAGTTTCTGGTCCTACGAGCAAGAGTTGTTTTCTGGTAAGGAAAGTCACTATTGCGCTCCCCTTGCCATACATAGTGCAAATAGCTCTCACGTCTGTTCCCAGGAAGTACAGTGTATCGGACTGAAGAGGAGCTACTGTTCTTGTCAGTTTCCTAAGCAGAGTTGAACGAGATATGGCCTGTGTGTGTAGGAAGCACAGTTCTTTTGTTCTGAGCAAGCTCACTGTTCAGACCCCATAGGAAACACAGTAGAGGAGAAGAGTGCTCTTTTCTCAAAAGCAGACTGTGTTTCTTGTAAGGCGATCTAGCGTTTGTTTCCCAGTCCGAAATGGAGTTGAATCCCATGCAGTTTCTGGTCCTACGAGCAAGAATTGTTTTCTGGTAAGGAAAGTCACTATTGCGCTCCCATTGCCAAACATAGTGCAAATAGCACTCGCGTGTGTTCCCAGCAAGTACAGAATATTGAACTGAAGAGTCGCTACTGTTCTTGTCAGTTTCCTAAGCGGATTTGAACTAGATATGGCCCGTGTGTGAAGGAAGCACAGATCTTTTGTTCTGAGCAAGCTCATTGTTCGGACCCCTTAGGAAACACAGTAGAGGAGAAGAGTGCTCTTTTCTCAAAAGCAGAGTGTGTTTCTTGTAAGGCGAGCTAGCGTTTGTTTCCCAGTCCTAAATGGAGTTGAATCACATGCAGTTTTTGGTCCTATGAGCAAGAGTTGCTTTCTGGGAAGGAAAGTCACTATTGAGCTCCCATTGCCATACACATTGCAAATAGCACGCGCATCTGTTCCCAGCAAGTACAGTGTATTGGACTGAAGAGGAGCTACTGTTCTCGTAAGTTTCCTAATCAGAGTTGAACTAGATATGGCCCGTGTGTGTAGGAAGCACAGTTCTTTTGTTCTGAGCAAGCTCACTCTTCGAACCCCATAGGAAACACAGTAGAGTAGATGAGAGCTCTTTTCTCAAATCAGAGTGTGTTTCTTGTAAGGCGAGCTAGCATTTGTTTCCCAGTCCTAAATGGAGTTGAAATACACATACAGTTTCTGGTCCTACGTGCAAGAATTGTTTTAAGGTAAGAAGAGTCACTATTGGGCAGCCATTGTCATACACAGGACAAATTGCCCTGGCGTCTGTTCCCAGCAAATACAGTGTATTGGACTGAAGAGGATCTACTGTTCTTTTCAGTTTCCTAAGCAGAGTTGAACTAAATATGGCTCGTGTGTGTAGGAAGCACAGTTCTTTTGTTCTGAGCAAGCTCACTGTTCTGGCCATAAAGGAAACACAGTAGAGTAGAAGAGTGCTCTTTTCTCAAAAGCAGAGTACGTTTCTTGTAAGGAGAGCTAGCTTTTGTTTCCCAGTCCTAAATGGAGTTGAAATAAACATGCAGTTTCTGGTCCTACGAGCAAGAGTTGTTTTCTGGTTAGAAAAGTCACTATTGCGCTCCCTTTGCCATACACAGGGCAAATAGCACTGGCGTCTGTTCCCAGCATGTACAGTGTATTGAACTGAAGAGGATATACTGTTCTTGTCATGTTCCTAAGCAGAGTTGAACTAGATATGGCCGTGTGTGTAGGAAGCACAGTTTTTTTGTTCTCAGCAAGCTCACTGTTCTGGCCCTATAGGAAACACAGTAGAGTAGAAGAGTGCTCTTTCCTCAAAAGCAGAGTGTGTTTCTTGTAAGGCGAGCTAGCATTTGTTTCCCAGTCCTAAATGGAGTTGAAATACACATGCAGTTTCTGGTCATACAAGCAAGAGTTTTTTCTGGTATGGAAAGTCACTATTGTGCTCCCATTGCCATACACAGTGCAAATAGCACTCACGTCTGTTCCCAGCAATAACAGTGTATTGGGCTGAAGTAGAGCTACTGTTCTTGTCAGTTTCCTAAGCAGAGTTGAACTAGATATGACCCGTGTGTAGGAAGCACAGTTCTTTTGTTCTGAGCAAGCTCACTGTTTGGACCCCATAGGAAACACAGTAGAGTAGTTGTGTGCCCTATTCTCAAAAGCAGAGCGTGTTTCTTGTAAGGCGAGCTAGCGTTTGTTTCCCAGTCCTAAGTGGATTGAATCAAATGCAGTTTCAGGTCCTAAGAGCAAGAGTTGTTTTCTGGTAAGAAGTCACTATTGTGCATCCATTGCCGTACACAGTGCAAATAGCGCTCGCGTCTGTTCCCAGCATGTACAGTGTATTGGACTGAAGAGGAGCTACTGTTCTCGTAAGTTTCCTAATCAGAGTTGAACTAGATATGGCCCGTGTGTATAGGAAGCACAGTTCTTTTGTTCTGAGCAAGCTCACTGTTCGAACCCCATAGGAAACACAGTAGAGTAGAAGAGAGCTCTTTTCTCAAATGCAGCGTGTGTTTCTTGTAAGGCGAGCTAGCATTTGTTTCCCAGTCCTAAATGGAGTTGAAATACACATGCAGTTTCTGGTCCTAAGAGCAAGAGTTGTTTTCTGGTTAGAATAGTCACTATTGCGCTCCTTTTGCCATACACAGTACAAATAGCCCTCGCGTCTGTTCCCAGCAAGTATAGTGTATTGGACTGAAGAGGAGCTACTGTTCTTGTCAGGTTCCTAAGCAGAGTTGAAATAAATATGGCCCGTGTGTAGGATGCACAGTTCTTTTGTTCTGAGCAAGCTCACTGTTCGGACCCCATAGAAAACACAGTAGAGTAGAAGAGTGCTCTTTTCTCAAAAGCAGAGTATGTTTCTTGTAAGGCGAGCTAGTGTTTGTTTCCCAGTCAGAAATGGAGTTGAATCCCATGCAGTTTCTGGTCCTACGAACAAAAGTTGTTTTCTGGTAAGAAGAGTCACTATTGTGCTTCCATTGTCATACACAGTACAAATAGCACTCGCCTCTGTTCCCAGCAAGTACAGTCTATTGGACTGAAGAGGAGCTACTGTTCTTGTCAGTTTCCTAAGCAGAGTTGAACTTGATATGGCTCGTGTGTGTAGGAAGCACAGTTGTTTTGTTCTGAGCAAGCTCACTGTTCGGACCCCATAGGAAACACAGTAGAGTAGAAGAGTGCTCTTTTCTCAAATGCAGAGTGTGTTTCTTGTAAGGCGAGCTAGCGTTTGTTTCCCAGTCCTAAATGGAGTTGAATCACATGCAGTTTCTGGTCCTACGAGCAAGAGTTGTTTTCTGGTAAGAAGAGTCACTATTGCATTCCCATTGTCATACACAGGGCAAATAGCACTCGCGTCTCTTCCCAGCAAGTACAGTGTATTGGACTGAAGAGGATCTGCTGTTCTTGTCAGTTTCCTAAGCAGAATTGAACCAGATATGGCCATGTGTGTAGGAAGCACAGTTCTTTTGTTCTGAGCAAGCTCACTGTTCTCGCGCTAAAGGAAAAAAGGTAGAGTAAATGAGTGCTCCTTCCTCAAAAGCAGAGTGTGCTACTTGTAAGGCGAGCTAGCTTTTGTTTCCCAGTCCTAAATGGAGTTGAATCACATGCAGTTTTTGGTCCTATGAGCAAGAGTTGCTTTCTGTTAAGGAAAGTCACTATTGCGCTCCCATTGCCATACACAATGCAAATAGCCCTCGCGTCTGTTCCCAGGAAGTACAGTGTATTGGACTGAAGAGGAGCTACTGTTCTTGTCAGTTTCCTAAGCAGAGTTGAACCAGATATTTCCCGTGTGTGTAGGAAGCACAGTTCTTTTGTTCTGAGCAAGCTCACTGTTCGGACCCATAGGAAACACAGTAGAGTAGACGAGTGCCCTTTTATCAAAAGCACAGTGTGTTTCTTGAAAGACGAGCTAGTGTTTGTTTCCGAGTCAGAAATGGAGTTGAATCCCATACAGTTTCTGGTCCTATGAGCAAGAGCTTTTTCTGGTAAGAAGAGTCACTATTGCGCTCCCATTGCCATACACACTGCAAATAGCACTGGCGTCTGTTCCCAGCAAGTACAGTGTATTGGACTGAAGAGGATCTAGTGTTCTTTTCAGTTTCCTAAGCAGAGTTGAACTAGATATGGCCATGTGTGTAGGAAGCACAGTTCTTTTGTTCTGAGCAATCTCACTGTTCTGGCCCTAAAGGAAAAACAGTAGAGTAGAAGAGTGCTCTTTTCTCAAAAGCAGAGTACGTTTCTTGTAAGGAGAGCTAGCTTTTGTTTCCCAGTCCTAAATGGAGTTGAAATAAACATGCAGTTTCTGGTCCTACGAGCAAGTGTTGTTTTCTGGTTAGAAGAGTCACTATTGCGCTCCCTTTGCCATACACAGGGCAAATAGCACTGGCGTCTGTTCCCAGCATGTACAGTGTATTGGACTGAAGAGGATATACTGTTCTTGTCATGTTCCTAAGCAGAGTTGAACTAGATATGGCCCGTGTGTGTAGGAAGCACAGTTTTTTTGTTCTCAGCAAGCTCACTGTTCTGACCCTATAAGAAACACTGGAGAGTAGAAGAGTGATCTTTTCTCTAAAGCAGAGTGTGTTTCTTGTAAGGCGAGCTAGCGTTTGTTTCCTAGACCTAAATGGAGTTGAATCACATGCAGTTTCTGGTCCTACAAGCAAGAGATGTTTTCTGGTAGGGAAAGTCACCATTGCGATCTCATTGACATACACAGTTCAAATAGCACTTGCTTCTGTTCCCAGCAAGTACAGTGTATTGGACTGAAGAGGAGCTACTGTTCTTGTCAGTTTCCTAAGCAGAGTTGAACTAGATATGGCCCGTGTGTGTAGGAAGCACAGTTCTTTTGTTCTGAGCAAGCTCACTGTTCGGACCCCATAGGAAACATAGTAGAGTAGAAGCGTGCTCTTTTCTCAAAAGCAGAGTGTGTTTCTTGTAAGGCGAGATAGCGTTTGTTACCCAGTACTAAATGGAGTTGAATCGCATGCAGTTTGTGGTCCTACGAGCAAGAGTTGTTTTTTGGTAAGAAGAGTCACTATTGTGCTCCCATTGTCATACACAGGGCAAATAGCACTGGCATCTGTTCCCAGCATGTACAGTGTATTGGACTGAAGAGAATCTACTGTTCTTCTCAGGTTCCTAAGCAGAAATGAACTAGATATGGCCGTGTATGTAGGAAGCACTGTTCTTTTGTTCTGAGCATGCTGACTGTTCGGACCCCATAGGAAACACAGTAGAGTAGAAGAGTGATCTTTTCTCTAAAGCAGAGTGTGTTTCTTGTAAGGCGAGCTAGCGTTTGTTTCCCAGACCTAAATGGAGTTGAATCACATGCAGTTTCTGGTACTATAAGCAAGAGATGTTTTCTGGTAGGGAAAGTCACTATTGCGATCTCATTGACATACACAGTTCAAATAGCACTTGCTTCTGTTCCCAGCAAGTACAGTGTATTGGACTGAAGAGGAGCTACTGTTCTTGTCAGTTTCCTAAGCAGAGTTGAACTAGATATGGCCCGTGTGTGTAGGAAGCACAGTTCTTTTGTTCTGAGCAAGTTCACTGTTCTGGCCCTATAGGAAACACAGTAGAGTAGAAGAGTGCTCTTTTCTCAAAAGCAGAGTGTGTTTCTTGTAAGGCGAGCTAGCGTTTCTTTCCCAGTCCTAAATCGAGTTGAATCACATGCAGTTTCTTGTCCTACGAACAAGAGTTGTTTTCTGGTAAGAAGAGTCACTATTGTGCTCCCATTGTCATACACAGGGCAAATAGCACTGGCTTCTGTTCCCAACATGTACAGTGTATTGGACTGAAGAGGTTCTACTGTTCTTGTCAGTTTCCTAAGTAGAATTGAACTAGATATGTCCCGTGTGTGTAGGAAGCACAGTTTTTTTGTTCTGAGCAAGCTCACTGTTCGGAACACATAGGAAACACAGTAGAGTAGAAGAGTGCTCTTTTCTCAAAAGCAGAGTGTGCTTCTTGGAAGTCGAGCTAGTGTTTGTTTCCCAGTCCTAAATTGAGTTGAGTCACATGCAGTTTTTTGTCCTATGAGCAAGGATGTTTTCTGGTAAGACAAGTCACTATTGTGCTCCAATTGCCATACACAGTGCAAATAGCACTCGCGTCTGTTCCCCGCAAATACAGTGTATTGGACTGAAGAGGAGCTACTGTTCTTGTCAGTTTCCTATGCAGAGTTGAACTAGATATGGCCCGTGTGTGTAGGAAGCACAGTTCTTTTGTTCTGAGCAAGCTCACTGTTCTGGCCCTATAGGAAACACTGGAGAGTAGAAGAGTGCTCTTTTCTCAAAAGCAGAGTGTGTTTCTTGTAAGGCGAGCTAGCGTTTGTTTCCCAATCCTAAATGGATTTGAATCACATGCAGTTACTGGTCCTATGAGTAAGAGTTGTTTTCTGGTAAGGAAAGTCACTATTGCGCTCCCATTGCCATACACAGTGCAAATAGCATCGCGTCTGTTCCCAGCAAGTACAGAGTATTGGACAGAAGAGGAGCTACTGTTCTTGTCTGTTTCCTAAGCAGAGTTGAACTTGTTATGGCCCTGTGTAGGAAGCAAAGTTCTTTTGTTCTGAGCAAGGTCACTGTTCTGGCCCTATAGGAAATACAGTAGAGTAGAAGAGTGCTCTTTTATCTAAAGGACAGTGTGTTTCTTGTAAGGCGAGCTAGCGTTTGTTTCCCAGTCCTAAATGGAGTTGAATCACATGCAGTTTCTAGTACTATGAGCAAGAGTTGTTTTATGGTAAGAAGAGTCATTATTGCTCTGCCATTGCCATACACAGGACAAATAGCACTGGCGTCTGTTGCCAGCAAGTACAGTGTAATGGACTGAAGAGGATCTACTGTTCTTGTCAGGTTCCTAAGCAGACTTGAACTAGATATGGCCATGTGTTTAGGAAGCACTGTTTTTTTGTTCTGAGCAAGCTCACTGTTCGGAACACATTGGAAACCTAGTTGAGTAGAAGAGTGCTCTTTTCTCAAAAGCAGAGTGTGTTTCTTGTAAGGGGAGCTAGCGTTTGTTTCCCAGTCCTAAATGGAGTTGAGTCACATGCAGTTTTTTGTCCTACGAGCAAGAGTTGTTTTCTGGTAAGACAAGTCACTATTGTGCTCCAATTGCCATACACAGTGCAAATAGCACTCACGTCTGTTCCCCGCAAGTACAGTGTATTGGACTGAAGAGGAGCTACTGTTCTTGTCAGTTTCCTAAGCAGAGTTGAACTAGATATGGCCCGTGTGTAGGAAGCACAGTTGTTTTGTACTGAGCAAGCTCACTGTTCGGAACACATAGGAAACACTGTAGAGTAGAAGAGTGCTCTTTTCTCAAAAGCAGAGTGTGTTTCATGTAAGGCGAGCTAGCATTTGTTTCCCAGTCCTAAATGGAGTTGAATCATATGCAGTTTCTGGTCCTACGAGCAAGAGTTGTTTTCTGGTAAGGAAAGTCACTATTGCGCTCCCATTGCCATACACAGTGCAAATAGCACTCGCGTCTGTTCCCAGCAAGTACAGTCTATCGGACTGAAGAGGAGATACTGTTCTTGTCAGTTTCCTAAGCAGAGTTGAACTAGATATGGCCCGTGTGTAGGAAGCACAGTTCTTTTGTTCTGAGCAAGCTCACTGTTCTGGCCCTATAGGAAACACAGTAGAGTAGAAGAGTGCTCTTTTCTCTAAAGCAGACTGTGTTTCTTGTAAGGCGATCTAGCGTTTGTTTCCCAGTCCGAAATGGAGTTGAATCCCATGCAGTTTCTGGTCCTACGAGCAAGAATTGTTTTCTGGTAAGGAAAGTCACTATTGCGCTCCCATTGACAAACACAGTGCAAATAGCACTCGCGTGTGTTCCCAGCAAGTACAGAATATTGAACTGAAGAGTCGCTACTGTTCTTGTCAGTTTCCTAAGCGGATTTGAACTAGATATGGCCCGTGTGTGAAGGAAGCACAGATCTTTTGTTCTGAGCAAGCTCATTGTTCGGACCCCATAGGAAACACAGTAGAGGAGAAGAGTGCTCTTTTCTCAAAAGCAGAGTGTGTTTCTTGTAAGGCGAGCTAGCGTTTGTTTCCCAGTCCTAAATGGAGTTGAATCACATGCAGTTTTTGGTCCTATGAGCAAGAGTTGCTTTCTGGGAAGGAAAGTCACTATTGAGCTCCCATTGCCATACACATTGCAAATAGCACGCGCATCTGTTCCCAGCAAGTACAGTGTATTGGACTGAAGAGGAGCTACTGTTCTCGTAAGTTTCCTAATCAGAGTTGAACTAGATATGGCCCGGGTGTGTAGGAAGCACAGTTCTTTTGTTCTGAGCAAGCTCACTCTTCGAACCCCATAGGAAACACAGTAGAGTAGATGAGAGCTCTTTTCTCAAATCAGAGTGTGTTTCTTGTAAGGCGAGCTAGCCTTTGTTTCCCAGTCCTAAATGGAGTTGAAATACACATACAGTTTCTGGTCCTACGTGCAAGAATTGTTTTAAGGTAAGAAGAGTCACTATTGGGCAGCCATTGTCATACACAGGACAAATTGCCCTGGCGTCTGTTCCCAGCAAGTACAGTGTATTGGACTGAAGAGGAGCTACTGTTCTTGTCAATTTCCTAAGCAGAGTTGAACTAAATATGGCTCGTGTGTGTAGGAAGCACAGTTCTTTTGTTCTGAGCAAGCTCACTGTTCTGGCCATAAAGGAAACACAGTAGAGTAGAAGAGTGCTCTTTTCTCAAAAGCAGAGTACGTTTCTTGTAAGGAGAGCTAGCTTTTGTTTCCCAGTCCTAAATGGAGTTGAAATAAACATGCAGTTTCTGGTCCTACGAGCAAGAGTTGTTTTCTGGTTAGAAAAGTCACTATTGCGCTCCCTTTGCCGTACACAGGGCAAATAGCACTGGCGTCTGTTCCCAGCATGTACAGTGTATTGAACTGAAGAGGATATACTGTTCTTGTCATGTTCCTAAGCAGAGTTGAACTAGATATGGCCCGTGTGTGTAGGAAGCACAGTTTTTTTATTCTCAGCAAGCTCACTGTTCTGGCTCTATAGGAAACACAGTAGAGTAGAAGAGTGCTCTTTCCTCAAAAGCAGAGTGTGTTTCTTGTAAGGCGAGCTAGCATTTGTTTCCCAGTCCTAAATGGAGTTGAAATACACATGCAGTTTCTGGTCATACAAGCAAGAGTTTTTTCTGGTATGGAAAGTCACTATTGTGCTCCCATTGCCATACACAGTGCAAATAGCACTCACGTCTGTTCCCAGCAATAACAGTGTATTGGGCTGAAGTAGAGCTACTGTTCTTGTCAGTTTCCTAAGCAGAGTTGAACTAGATATGACCCGTGTGTAGGAAGCACAGTTCTTTTGTTCTGAGCAAGCTCACTGTTTGGACCCCATAGGAAACACAGTAGAGTAGTTGTGTGCCCTATTCTCAAAAGCAGAGCGTGTTTCTTGTAAGGCGAGCTAGCGTTTGTTTCCCAGTCCTAAGTGGATTGAATCAAATGCAGTTTCAGGTCCTAAGAGCAAGAGTTGTTTTCTGGTAAGAAGTCACTATTGTGCATCCATTGCCGTACACAGTGCAAATAGCGCTCGCGTCTGTTCCCAGCATGTACAGTGTATTGGACTGAAGAGGAGCTACTGTTCTCGTAAGTTTCCTAATCAGAGTTGAACTAGATATGGCCCGTGTGTATAGGAAGCACAGTTCTTTTGTTCTGAGCAAGCTCACTGTTCGAACCCCATAGGAAACACAGTAGAGTAGAAGAGAGCTCTTTTCTCAAATGCAGCGTGTGTTTCTTGTAAGGCGAGCTAGCATTTGTTTCCCAGTCCTAAATGGAGTTGAAATACACATGCAGTTTCTGGTCCTAAGAGCAAGAGTTGTTTTCTGGTTAGAATAGTCACTATTGCGCTCCTTTTGCCATACACAGTACAAATAGCCCTCGCGTCTGTTCCCAGCAAGTATAGTGTATTGGACTGAAGAGGAGCTACTGTTCTTGTCAGGTTCCTAAGCAGAGTTGAAATAAATATGGCCCGTGTGTAGGATGCACAGTTCTTTTGTTCTGAGCAAGCTCACTGTTCGGACCCCATAGAAAACAAAGTAGAGTAGAAGAGTGCTCTTTTCTCAAAAGCAGAGTATGTTTCTTGTAAGGCGAGCTAGCGTTTGTTTCTCAGTCAGAAATGGAGTTGAATCCCATGCAGTTTCTGGTCCTACGAACAAGAGTTGTTTTCTGGTAAGAAGAGTCACTATTGTGCTTCCATTGTCATACACAGTACAAATAGCACTCGCCTCTGTTCCCAGCAAGTACAGTGTATTGGACTGAAGAGGAGCTACTGTTCTTGTCAGTTTCCTAAGCAGAGTTGAACTTGATATGGCTCGTGTGTGTAGGAAGCACAGTTGTTTTGTTCTGAGCAAGCTCACTGTTCGGACCCCATAGGAAACACAGTAGAGTAGAAGAGTGCTCGTTTCTCAAAAGCAGAGTGTGTTTCTTGTAAGGCGAGCTAGCGTTTGTTTCCCAGTCCTAAATGGAGTTGAATCACATGCAGTTTCTGGTCCTACGAGCAAGAGTTGTTTTCTGGTAAGAAGAGTCACTATTGCATTCCCATTGTCATACACAGGGCAAATAGCACTCGCGTCTCTTCCCAGCAAGTACAGTGTATTGGACTGAAGAGGATCTGCTGTTCTTGTCAGTTTCCTAAGCAGAATTGAACCAGATATGGCCATGTGTGTAGGAAGCACAGTTCTTTTGTTCTGAGCAAGCTCACTGTTCTCGCGCTAAAGGAAAAAAGGTAGAGTAAATGAGTGCTCCTTCCTCAAAAGCAGAGTGTGCTACTTGTAAGGCGAGCTAGCGTTTGTTTCCCAGTCCTAAATGGAGTTGAATCACATGCAGTTTTTGGTCCTATGAGCAAGAGTTGCTTTCTGGTAAGGAAAGTCACTATTGCGCTCCCATTGCCATACACATTGCAAATAGCCCTCGCGTCTGTTCCCAGCAAGTACAGTGTATTGGACTGAAGAGGAGCTACTGTTCTTGTCAGTTTCCTAAGCAGAGTTGAACCAGATATTTCCCGTGTGTGTAGGAAGCACAGTTCTTTTGTTCTGAGCAAGCTCACTGTTCGGACCCATAGGAAACACAGTAGAGTAGATGAGTGCCCTTTTATCAAAAGCACAGTGTGTTTCTTGAAAGGCGAGCTAGTGTTTGTTTCCCAGTCAGAAATGGAGTTGAATCCCATACAGTTTCTGGTCCTATGAGCAAGAGCTTTTTCTGGTAAGAAGAGTCACTATTGCGCTCCCATTGCCATACACACTGCAAATACCACTGGCGTCTGTTCCCAGCAAGTACAGTGTATTGGACTGAAGAGGATCTACTGTTCTTTTCAATTTCCTAAGCAGAGTTGAACTAGATATGGCCATGTGTGTAGGAAGCACAGTTCTTTTGTTCTGAGCAAGCTCACTGTTCTGGCCCTAAAGGAAAAACAGTAGAGTAGAAGAGTGCTCTTTTCTCAAAAGCAGAGTACGTTTCTTGTAAGGAGAGCTAGCTTTTGTTTCCCAGTCCTAAATGGAGTTGAAATAAACATGCAGTTTCTGGTCCTACGAGCAAGTGTTGTTTTCTGGTTAGAAGAGTCACTATTGCGCTCCCTTTGCCATACACAGGGCAAATAGCACTGGCGTCTGTTCCCAGCATATACAGTGTATTGGACTGAAGAGGATATACTGTTCTTGTCATGTTCCTAAGCAGAGTTGAACTAGATATGGCCCGTGTGTGTAGGAAGCACAGTTTTTTTGTTCTCAGCAAGCTCACTGTTCTGGCCCTATAGGAAACACAGTAGAGTAGAAGAGTGCTCTTTCCTCAAAAGCATAGTGTGTTTCTTGTAAGGCGAGCTAGCATTTGTTTCCCAGTCCTAAATGGAGTTGAAATACACATGCAGTTTCTGGTCATACAAGCAAGAGTTTTTTCTGGTATGGAAAGTCACTATTGTGCTCCCATTGCCATACACAGTGCAAATAGCACTCACGTCTGTTTCCAGCAATAACAGTGTATTGGGCTGAAGTAGAGCTACTGTTCTTGTCAGTTTCCTAAGCAGAGTTGAACTAGATATGACCCGTGTGTAGGAAGCACAGTTCTTTTGTTCTGAGCAAGCTCACTGTTTGGACCCCATAGGAAACACAGTAGATTAGTTGTGTGCCCTATTCTCAAAAAAAGAGCGTGTTTCTTGTAAGGCGAGCTAGCGTTTGTTTCCCAGTCCTAAGTGGATTGAATCAAATGCAGTTTCAGGTCCTAAGAGCAAGAGTTGTTTTCTGGTAAGAAGTCACTATTGTGCATCCATTGCCGTACACAGTGCAAATAGCGCTCGCGTCTGTTCCCAGCATGTACAGTGTATTGGACTGAAGAGGAGCTACTGTTCTCGTAAGTTTCCTAATCAGAGTTGAACTAGATATGGCCCGTGTGTATAGGAAGCACAGTTATTTTGTTCTGAGCAAGCTCACTGTTCGAACCCCATAGGAAACACAGTAGAGTAGAAGAGAGCTCTTTTCTCAAATGCAGAGTGTGTTTCTTGTAAGGCGAGCTAGCATTTGTTTCCCAGTCCTAAATGGAGTTGAAATACACATGCAGTTTCTGGTCCTAAGAGCAAGAGTTGTTTTCTGGTTAGAATAGTCACTATTGCGCTCCTTTTGCCATACACAGTACAAATAGCCCTCGCGTCTGTTCCCAGCAAGTATAGTGTATTGGACTGAAGAGGAGCTACTGTTTTTGTCAGGTTCCTAAGCAGAGTTGAAATAAATATGGCCCGTGTGTAGGATGCACAGTTCTTTTGTTCTGAGCAAGCTCACCGTTCGGACCCCATAGAAAACACAGTAGAGTAGAAGAGTGCTCTTTTCTCAAAAGCAGAGTATGTTTCTTGTAAGGCGAGCTAGTGTTTGTTTCCCAGTCAGAAATGGAGTTGAATCCCATGCAGTTTTTGGTCCTATGAGCAAGACTTGTTTTCTGGTAAGAAGAGTCACTATTGCGCTTCCATTGTCATACACAGTGCAAATAGCACTCGCATCTGTTCCCAGCAAGTACAGTGTATTGGACTGAAGAGGAGCTACTGTTCTTGTCAGTTTCCTAAGCAGAGTTGAACTTGATATGGCTCGTGTGTGTAGGAAGCACAGTTGTTTTGTTCTGAGCAAGCTCACTGTTCGGACCCCATAGGAAACACAGTAGAGTAGAAGAGTGCTCTTTTCTCAAAAGCAGAGTGTGTTTCTTGTAAGGCGAGCTAGCGTTTGTTTCCCAGACCTAAATGGAGTTGAATCACATGCAGTTTCTGGTCCTACGAGCAAGAGTTGTTTTCTGGTAAGAAGAGTCACTATTGCATTCCCATTGTCATACACAGGGCAAATAGCACTCGCGTCTCTTCCCAGCAAGTACAGTGTATTGGAATGAAGAGGATCTGCTGTTCTTGTCAGTTTCCTAAGCAGAATTGAACTAGATATGGCCATGTGTGTAGGAAGCACAGTTCTTTTGTTCTGAGCAAGCTCACTGTTCTCGCGCTAAAGGAAAAAAGGTAGAGTAAATGAGTGCTCCTTCCTCAAAAGCTGAGTGTGCTACTTGTAAGGCGAGCTAGCGTTTGTTTCCCAGTCCTAAATGGAGTTGAATCACATGCAGTTTTTGGTCCTATGAGCAAGAGTTGCTTTCTGGTAAGGAAAGTCACTATTGTGCTCCCATTGCCATACACATTGCAAATAGCCCTCGCGTCTGTTCCCAGCAAGTACAGTGTATTGGACTGAAGAGGAGCTACTGTTCTTGTCAGTTTCCTAAGCAGAGTTGAACCAGATATGGCCCGTGTGTGTAGGAAGCACAGTTCTTTTGTTCTGAGCAAGCTCACTGTTCGGACCCATAGGAAACACAGTAGAGTAGAAGAGTGCCCTTTTATCAAAAGCAGAGTGTGTTTCTTGAAAGGCGAGCTAGTGTTTGTTTCCCAGTCAGAAATGGAGTTGAATCCCATGCAGTTTCTGGTCCTATGAGCAAGAGCTTTTTCTGGTAAGAAGAGTCACTATTGCGCTCCCATTGCCATACACACTGCACATAGCACTGGCGTCTGTTCCCAGCAAGTACAGTGTATTGGACTGAAGAGGATCTACTGCTCTTTTCAGTTTCCTAAGGAGAGTTGCACTAGATATGGCCCGTGTGTGTAGGAAGCACAGTTCTTTTGTTCTGAGCAATATCACTGTTCTGGCCCTATAGGAAACACAGTAGAGTAGGAGACTGCTCTTTTCTCAAAAGCAGAGTGTGTTTCTTGTAGGCGAGCTAGCATTTATTTCCCAGTTCTAAATGGAGTTGAATCACATGCAGTTTTTGGTCCTATGAGCAAGAGTTGTTTTCTGGGGTGGAATGTCACTATTGTGCTCTCATTGCCGTATACAGTGCAAATTGCACTCGCGTCTGTTCCCAGCATGTACAGTGTATTGGACTGAAGAAGAGCTACTTTTCTTCTAAGTTTCCTAAGCAGAGTTGAACTAGATATGGCCCGTGTGTGTAGGAAGTACAGTTCTTTTGTTCTGAGCAAGCTCACTGTTCTGGCCCTATAGGAAACACAGTAGAGTAGAAGAGTGCTCTTTTCTCAAAAGCAGAGTGTGTTAATTGTAAGGCGAGCTAGCGTTTGTTTCCCAGTCCTAAATGGAGTTGAATCCCATGCAGTTTCTGGTCCTACGAGCAAGAGTTTTTTTCTGGTAAGAAGAGTCACTATTGAGCTCCCATTGCCATACACAGTGCAATTAGCAATGGCGTCTGTTCCCAGCATGTACAGAGTATTGGACTGAAGAGGAGCTACTGTTCTTGTCAGTTTCCTAAGCAGAGTTGAAATAGATATGGCCCCTGTGATAGGAATCACACTTCTTTTGTTCTGAGCAAGTTCACTGTTCTGGCCCTATAGGAAACACAGAAGAGTAGAAGAGTGCTCTTTTCTCAAAAGCAGAGTATGTTTCTTGTAAGGAGAGCTAGCGTTTGTTTCCCAGTCCTAAATGGAGTTGAATCACATGCAGTTTCTGGTCCTACAAGCAAGAGTTGTTTTCTGCTAAGAAGAGTCACTGTTGCGCTCCCATTGCCATACACAGTGCAAATAGCACTCGCGTCTGTTCCCAGCAAGTACAGTGTATTGGACTGAAGAGGAGCTACTGTTCTTGTCACTTTCCTAAGCAGAGTTGAACTAGATATGACCCGTGTGTGTAGGAAGCACAGTTCTTTTGTTATGAGCAAGCTCACTGTTTAGACCCCATAGGAAACACAGTAGAGTAGATGTGTGCCCTATTCTCAAAAGCAGAGTGTGTTTCTTGTAAGGTGAGCTAGCATTTGTTTCTCAGTCCTAAATGGAGTTGAATCAAATGCAGTTTCTGGTCCTATGAGCAAGAGTTGTTTTCTGGTAAGAAGAGTCACTATTGCGCTCCCATTGCCATACACAGTACAAATAGCACTCGCGTTTGTTTAACGCAAGTACAGTGTATTGGACTGAAGAGGAGCTACTGTTCTTGTCAGTTTCCTAAGCAGAGTTGAACTTGATATGGCTCGTGTGTGTAGGAAGCACAGTTGTTTTGTTCTGAGCAAGCTCACTGTTTGGACCCCATAGGAAACACAGTAGAGTAGAAGAGTGCTCTTTTCTCAAAAGCAGAGTGTGTTTCTTGTAAGGCGAGCTCTCGTTTGTTTCCCAGTCCTAAATGGAGTTGAATCACATGCAGTTTCTGGTCCTACGAGCAAGAGTTGTTTTCTGGTAAGAAGAGTCACTATTGCATTCCCATTGTCATACACAGGGCAAATAGCACTCGCGTCTCTTCCCAGCAAGTACAGTGTATTGGACTTAAGAGGATCTGCTGTTCTTGTCAGTTTCCTAAGCAGAATTGAACTAGATATGGCCATGTGTGTAGGAAGCACAGTTCTTTTGTTCTGAGCAAGCTCACTGTTCTCGCGCTAAAGGAAAAACAGTAGAGTAGATGAGTGCTCCTTCCTCAAAAGCAGAGTGTGCTACTTGTAAGGCGAGCTAGCGTTTGTTTCCCAGTCCTAAATGGAGTTGAATCACATGCAGTTTTTGGTCCTATGAGCAAGAGTTGCTTTCTGGTAAGGAAAGTCACTATTGCGCTCCCATTGCCATACACATTGCAAATAGCACGCGCATCTGTTCCCAGCAAGTACAGTGTATTGGACTGAAGAGGAGCTACTTCTCTTGTCAGTTTCCTAAGCAGAGTTGAACCAGATATGGCCCGTGTGTGTAGGAAGCACAGTTCTTTTGTTCTGAGCAAGCTCACTGTTCGGACCCATAGGAAACACAGTAGAGTAGAAGAGTGCCGTTTTATCAAAAGCAGAGTGTGCTTCTTGAAAGGCGAGCTAGTGTTTGTTTCCCAGTCAGAAATGGAGTTGAATCCCATGCAGTTTCTGGTCCTATGAGCAAGAGCTTTTTCTGGTAAGAAGAGTCACTATGGCGCTCCCATTGCCATACACACTGCAAATAGCACTGGCGTCTGTTCCCACCAAGTACAGTGTATTGGACTGAAGAGGATCTACTGTTCTTTTCAGTTTCCTAAGGAGAGTTGAACTAGATATGGCCCGTGTGTGTAGGAAGCACAGTTCTTTTGTTCTGAGCAATATCACTGTTCTGGCCCTATAGGAAACACAGTAGAGTAGGAGACTGCTCTTTTCTCAAAAGCAGTGTGTGTTTCTTGTAAGGCGAGCTAGCATTTATTTCCCAGTTCTAAATGGAGTTGAATCACATGCAGTTTTTGGTCCTATGAGCAAGAGTTGTTTTCTGGGGTGGAATGTCACTATTGTGCTCTCATTTCCGTATACAGTGCAAATTGCACTCGCGTCTGTTCCCAGCATGTACAGTGTATTGGACTGAAGAAGGGCTACTTTTCTTCTAAGTTTCCTAAGCAGAGCTGAACTAGATATGGCCCATGTGTGTAGGAAGTACAGTTCTTTTGTTCTGAGCAAGCTCACTGTTCTGGCCCTATAGGAAACACAGTAAAGTAGAAGAGTGCTCTTTTCTCAAAAGCAGAGTGTGTTTCTGGTAAGGCGAGCTAGCGTTTGTTTCCCAGTCCTAAATGGAGTTGAATCCCATGCAGTTTCTGGTCCTACGAGCAAGAGTTTTTTTCTGGTAAGAAGAGTCACTATTGAGCTCCCATTGCCATACACAGTGCAATTAGCAATGGCGTCTGTTCCCAGCATGTACAGACTATTGGACTGAAGAGGAGCTACTGTTCTTGTCAGTTTCCTAAGCAGAGTTGAACTAGATATGGCCCCTGTGATAGGAATCACAGTTCTTTTGTTCTGAGCAAGTTCACTGTTCTGGCCCTATAGGAAACACAGAAGAGTAGAAGAGTGCTCTTTTCTCAAAAGCAGAGTATATTTCTTGTAAGGAGAGCTAGCGTTTGTTTCCCAGTCCTAAATGGAGTTGAATCACATGCAGTTTCTGGTCCTACAAGCAAGAGTTGTTTTCTGCTAAGAAGAGTCACTATTGCGCTCCCATTGCCATACACAGTACAAATAGCACTCGCGTTTGTTTAACGCAAGTACAGTGTATTGGTCTGCAGAGGAGCTACTGTTCTTGTCAGTTTTTTAAGCAGAGTTGAACTAGATATGGCCCGTGTGTGTAGGAAGCACAGTTCTTTTGTTCTGAGCAAGCTCACTGTTCGAACCCCATAGGAAACCCAGTAGAGTAGAAGAGTGCTCTTTTCTCAAAAGCAGAGTGTGTTTCTTGTAAGGTGAGCTACCATTTGTTTCCCTGTCCTAAATGGAGTTGAATCACATGCAGTTTCTGGTCCTATGAGCAAGAGTTTTTTCTGGTAATAAGAGTCACTTTTGCGCTCCAATTGTCATACACTGGGCAAATAGCACTGGCGTCTGTTCCTAGCATGTACAGTGTATTGGACTGAAGAGGATCTACTGTTCTTGTCAGGTTCCTAAGCAGAGTTGAACTAGATATGGCCCATGTGTGTAGGAAGCACAGTTCTTTTCTACTCAGCAAGCTTACTGTTCTGGCTCTATAGGAAACACAGTAGAGTAGAAGAGTGCTCTTTCCTCAAAAGCAGAGTGTGTTTCTTGTAAGGCGAGCTAGCGTTTGTTTCCCAGTCCTAAATGCACTTGAATCACATGCAGTTTCAGGTCCTACGAGCAAGAGTTGTTTTCTGGTAAGTAATGTCACTATTGCGCTCCCATTGCCAAACACAGTGCAAATAGCACTCGCGTCTGTTCCCAGCAAGTACAGTGTATTGGACTGAAGAGGAGCTACTGTTCTTGTCAGTTTCCTAAGCAGAGTTGAACTAGATATGACCCGTGTGTGTAGGAAGCACAGTTCTTTTGTTCTGAGCAAGCTCACTGTTTGTAACGCATATGAAAACCAGTAGAGTAGAATAGTGCTCTGTTCTCAAAAGCAGAGCATGTTTCTTGTAAGGCGAGCTAGCGTTTATTTCCCAGTCTTAAATGGAGTTGAGTCACATGTATTTCTGGTCCTAAAAGCAAGAGTTGTTTTCTGATAAGGAAAGTCACTTTGGCTCTCCCATTGCCATACACAGTGCAAATAGCACTCGCGTCTGTTCCCAGCAAGTAAAGTGTATTTGACTAAAGAGGATCTACTGTTCTTGGCAGGTTACTAAGCAGAGTTGAACTAGATACGGCCCGTAAGTGTAGGAAGCACAGTTCTTTTGTTCTGAGCAAGCTCACTGTTCTGGCCCTCTAGGAAACAAAGTAGAGTAGAAAAGTGCTCTTTTCTCAAAAGCAGAGTGCGTTTTTTGTAAGGTGAGCTAGCGTTTGTTTCTCAGTCCTAAATGGAGTTGAATCAAATGCAGTTTTTGGTCCTATGAGCAAGAGTTGTTTTCTGGTAAGAAGAGTCACCATTGTGCTCCCTTTGCCATACACAGTGCAAATAGCCCTCGCATCTGTTCCAGCAAGTACAGTGTATTGGACTGAAGAGGAGCTACTGTTCTTGTCAGTTTCCTAAGCAGAGTTGAACTAGATATGGCCTGTGTGTGTAGGAAGCACAGTTCTTTTGTTCTGAGCAAGCTCACTGTTCGGACCCCATAGAAAAAACAATAGAGTAGAAGAGTGCTCTTTTCTCAAAAGCAAAGTGTGTTTCTTGTAAGGCGAGCTAGCATTTGTTTCCCAGTCCTAAATGGAGTTTAATCACATGCAGTTTCTGGTCCTACGAGCAAGAGTTGTTTTCTGGTAAGAAGAGTCACTATTGTGCTCCCATTGTCATACACAGGGCAAATAGCCCTGGCGTATGTTCCCAGCATGTACAGTGTATTAGACTGAAGAGGTTCTACTGCTCTTGTCAGTTTCCTAGAGCAGAATTGAACTAGATATGGCCCGTTTGTGTAGGAAGCACAGTTCTTTTGTTCTGAGCATGCTCACTATTCTGGCCCTATAGGAAACACAGAAGAGTAGAAGAGTGCTCTTTTCTCAAAAGCAGAGTGTGTTTCTTCTAAGGCGAGCTAGCGTTTGTTTCCCAGTCCTAAATGGAGTTGAATCACATGCAGTTTCTGTTCCTACAAGCAAGAATTGTTTTGTGTTAAGAAGAGTCACTATTGTGCTCCCATTGTCATACACAGTGCAAATAGCACTGGCGTCTGTTACCAGCAAGTACAGTGTATTGGACTGAAGAGGAGCTACTGTTCTTGTCAGTTTCCTAAGCAGAGTTGAACTAGATATGGCACTTGTGTGTAGGAAGCACAGTTCTTTTGTTCTGAGCAAGCACACTGTTCGTACCCCATAGGAAACACAGTAGAGTAGAAGTGTGCACTTTTCTCAAAAGCAGAGCGTGTTTTTTGTAAGGAGAGCTAGCGTTTGTTTCCCAGTCCTAAATGGAGTTGAATAACATGCAGTTTCTGGTTTAGAGCAAGAGTTGTTTTCTGGTAAGAAGAATCACTATTGTGCTCCCATTGCTGTTCACAGTGCAAATAGCACTCGCGTCTGTTCCCAGCAAGTACAGTGTATTGGACTGAAGAGGAGCTACTGTTCCTGTCAGTTTCCTAAGCAGAATTGAACTAGATTTTGCCCGTGTGTGTTGGAAGCACAGTTCTTTTGTTCTAGCAAGCTCACTGTTCTGGCCCTATAGGAAAAACAGTAGAGTAGAAGAGTGCTCTTTTTTCAAAAGCAGAACGTGTTTCTCGTAAGGCGAGCTAGTGTTTGTTTACCAGTCCTAAATGGAGTTGAATCCCATGGAGTTTCTGGTCCTACGAGCAAGAGTTGTTTTCTACTAAGAAGAGTCACTATTGCGCTCCCATTGTCATACACAGGGCAAACAGCACTGGCGTCTGTTGCCAGCAAGTACACTGTATTAGACTGAGGAGGATCTACTGTTCTTGTCAGTTTCATAAGCAGAGTTGAACTAGACATGGCCGTGTGTGTAGGAAGCACAGTTCTTTTGTTCTGAGCAAGCTCACTATTCTGGCCCTAAAGGAAACACAGTAGAGTAGAAGAGTGCTCTTTTCTCAAAAGCAGAGTGTGTTTCTTGTAAGGCAAGCTAGCATTTGTTTCCCTGTCCTAAATGGAGTTGAATCACATGCAGTTTGCGGTCCTACGAACAAGAGTTGTTTTCTGGTAAGAAGAGTCACTATTGCGCTCCCATTTTCATACACAGGGCAAATAGCACTGGCATCTGTTCCCAGCATGTACAGTGTATTGGACTGAAGAGGATCTACTGTTCTTGTCAGTTTCCTAAGCAGAATTGATGTAGATATGGCCGTGTGTGTAGGAAGCACAGTTCTTTTGTTCTGAGCAAGCTCACTGTTCTGGCCATATAGGAAACACAGTAGAGTAGAAGAGTGCTCTTTTCTCAAAAGCAGAGTACGTTTCTTGTAAGGAGAGCTAGCTTTTGTGTCCCAGTCCTAAATGGAGTTGAAATAAACATGCAGTTTCTGGTCCTACGAGCAAGAGTTGTTTTCTGGTTAGAAGAGTCACTATTGCGCTCCCTTTGCCATACACAGGGCAAATAGCACTGGCGTCTGTTCCCAGCATGTACAGTGTATTGGACTGAAGAGGATCTACTGTTCTTGTCAGGTTCCTAAGCAGAGTTGAACTAGATATGGCCCGTGTGTGTAGGAAGCACAGTTTTTTTGTTCTCAGCCAGCTCACTCTTCTGGCCCTATAGGAAACACAGTAGAGTAGAAGAGTGCTCTTTCCTCAAAAGCAGAGTGTGTTTCTTGTAAGGCGAGCTAGCATTTGTTTCCCAGTCCAAAATGGAGTTGAAATACACATGCAGTTTCTGGTCATACAAGCAAGAGTTTTTTCTGGTAAGGAAAGTCACTATTGTGCTCCCATTGCCATACACAGTGCAAATAGCACTCACGTCTGTTCCCAGCAATAACAGTGTATTGGGCTGAAGTAGAGCTACTGTTCTTGTCAGTTTCCTAAGCAGAGTTGAACTAGATATGACCCGTGTGTAGGAAGCACAGTTCTTTTGTTCTGAGCAAGCTCACTGTTTGGACCCCATAGGAAACACATTAGAGTAGTTGTGTGCCCTATTCTCAAAAGCAGAGCGTGTTTCTTGTAAGGCGAAATAGCGTTTGTTTCCCAGTCCTAAGTGGATTGAATCAAATGCAGTTTCAGGTCCTAAGACCAAGAGTTGTTTTCTGGTAAGAAGTCACTATTGTGCATCCATTGCCGTACACAGTGCAAATAGCACTGGCGTCTGTTCCCAGCAAGTACAGTGTATTGGACTGAAGAGGAGCTACTGTTCTCGTAAGTTTCCTAATCAGAGTTGACTAGATATGGCCCGTGTGTGTAGGAAGCACAGTTCTTTTGTTCTGAGCAAGCTCACTGTTCGAACCCCATAGGAAACCCAGTAGAGTAGAAGAGTGCTCTTTTCTCAAAAGCAGAGTGTGTTTCTTGTAAGGCGAGCTAGCATTTGTTTCCCACTCCTAAATGGAGTTGAAATACACATGCAGTTTCTGGTCCTACGAGCAAGAGTTGTTTTCTGGTTAGAATAGTCACTATTGTGCTCCTTTTGCCATACATAGTACAAATAGCCCTCGCGTCTGTTCCCAGCAAGTACAGTGTATTGGACTGAAGAGGAGCTACTGTTCTTGTCAGGTTCCTAAGCAGAGTTGAACTAAATATGGCCCGTGTGTAGGATGCACAGTTCTTTTGTTCTGAGCAAGCTCACTGTTCGGACCCCATAGAAAACATAGTAGAGTAGAAGAGTGCTCTTTTCTCAAAAGCAGAGTATGTTTCTTGTAAGGCGAGCTAGCGTTTGATTCCCAGTCCTAAATGGAATTGAATCACATGCAGTTTCTGGTCCTACGAGCAAGAGTTGTTTTCTGGTAAGAAGAGTCACTATTGCACTCCCATTGTCATACACAAGGCAAATAGCACTCGCGTCTGTTCCCAGCAAATACAGTGTATTGGACTGTAGAGGATCTACTGTTCTTGTCAGTTTCCTAAGCAGAATTGAACTAGATATGGCCATGTGTGTAGGAAGCACAGTTCTTTTGTTATGAGCAAGCTTACTGTTCTCGCAATAAAGGAAAAACAGTAGAGTAGATGAGTGCTCCTTCCTCAAAAGCAGAGTGTGCTACTTGTAAGGCGAGCTAGCGTTTGTTTCCCAGTCCTAAATGGAGTTGAATCACATGCAGTTTTTGGTTCTATGAGCAAGAGTTGCTTTCTGGTAAGGAAAGTCACTATTGAGCTCCCATTGCCATACACATTGCAAATAGCACGCGCATCTGTTCCCAGCAAGTACAGTGTATTGGACTGAAGAGGTGCTACTTCTATTGTCAGTTTCCTAAGCAGAGTTGAACTAGATATGGCCCGGGTGTAGGAAGGACAGTTCTTTTGTTCTGAGCAAGTTCTCTGTTTGGACACCATAGGAAACACAGTAGAGTAGAAGAGTGCTCTTTTCTCAAAGCAGAGTGTGTTTCTGGTAAGGCTAGCTAGCGTTTGTTTCCCAATCCTAAATGGAGTTGAATTGCATGCAGATTCTGGTCCTATGAGCAAGAGTTGTTTTCTGGTAAGAAGAGTCACCATTGTGCGCCCTTTGCCATACACAGTGCAAATAGCCCTCGCGTCTGTTCCAGCAAGTACAGTGTATTGGACTGAAGAGGAGCTGCTGTTCTTGTCAGTTTCCTAAGCAGAGTTGAACTAGATATGGCCTGTGTGTGTAGGAAGCACAGTTCTTTTATTCTGAGCAAGCTCACTGTTCGGACCCCATAGAAAAAACAATAGAGTAGAAGAGTGCTCTTTTCTCAAAAGCAAAGTGTGTTTCTTGTAAGGCGAGCTAGCATTTGTTTCCCAGTCCTAAATGGAGTTGAATCACATGCAGTTTCTGTTCCTACAAGCAAGAATTGTTTTGTGGTAAGAAGAGTCACTATTGTGCTCCCATTGTCATACACAGTGCAAATAGCACTGGCGTCTGTTACCAGCAAGTACAGTGTATTGGACTGAAGAGGAGCTACTGTTCTTGTCAGTTTCCTAAGCAGAGTTGAACTAGATATGGCACTTGTGTGTAGGAAGCACAGTTCTTTTGTTCTGAGCAAGCACACTGTTCGTACCCCATAGGAAACACAGTAGAGTAGAAGTGTGCACTTTTCTCAAAAGCAGAGCGTGTTTTTTGTAAGGAGAGCTAGCGTTTGTTTCCCAGTCCTAAATGGAGTTGAATAACATGCAGTTTCTGGTTTAGAGCAAGAGTTGTTTTCTGGTAAGAAGAATCACTATTGTGCTCCCATTGCTGTTCACAGTGCAAATAGCACTCGCGTCTGTTCCCAGCAAGTACAGTGTATTGGACTGAAGAGGAGCTACTGTTCCTGTCAGTTTCCTAAGCAGAATTGAACTAGATTTTGCCCGTGTGTGTTGGAAGCACAGTTCTTTTGTTCTAGCAAGCTCACTGTTCTTGCCCTATAGGAAAAACAGTAGAGTAGAAGAGTGCTCTTTTTTCAAAAGCAGAACGTGTTTCTCGTAAGGCGAGCTAGTGTTTGTTTACCAGTCCTAAATGGAGTTGAATCCCATGGAGTTTCTGGTCCTACGAGCAAGAGTTGTTTTCTACTAAGAAGAGTCACTATTGTGCTCCCATTGTCATACACAGGGCAAACAGCACTGGCGTCTGTTCCCAGCAAGTACAATGTATTAGACTGAGGAGGATCTACTGTTCTTGTCAGTTTCATAAGCAGAGTTGAACTAGACATGGCCGTGTGTGTAGGAAGCACAGTTCTTTTGTTCTGAGCAAGCTCACTATTCTGGCCCTAAAGGAAACACAGTAGAGTAGAAGAGTGCTCTTTTCTCAAAAGCAGAGTGTGTTTCTTGTAAGGCAAGCTAGCATTTGTTTCCCTGTCCTAAATGGAGTTGAATCACATGCAGTTTGCGGTCCTACGAACAAGAGTTGTTTTCTGGTAAGAAGAGTCACTATTGCGCTCCCATTTTCATACACAGGGCAAATAGCACTGGAGTCTGTTCCCAGCAAGTACAGTGTATTGGACCGAAGAGGATGTACTGTTCTTGTCAGTTTCATAAGCAGAGTTGAACTAGATATGGCCATTTGTGTAGGAAGCACAGTTCTTTTGTTCTGAGCAAGCTCACTGTTCTGGCCATATAGGAAACACAGTAGAGTAGAAGAGTGCTCTTTTCTCAAAAGCAGAGTACGTTTCTTGTAAGGAGAGCTAGCTTTTGTGTCCCAGTCCTAAATGGAGTTGAAATAAACATGCAGTTTCTGGTCCTACGAGCAAGAGTTGTTTTCTGGTTAGAAGAGTCACTATTGCGCTCCCTTTGCCATACACAGGGCAAATAGCACTGGCGTCTGTTCCCAGCGTGTACAGTGTATTGGACTGAAGAGGATCTACTGTTCTTGTCAGGTTCCTAAGCAGAGTTGAACTAGATATGGCCCGTGTGTGTAGGAAGCACAGTTTTTTTGTTCTCAGCCAGCTCACTCTTCTGGCCCTATAGGAAACACAGTAGAGTAGAAGAGTGCTCTTTCCTCAAAAGCAGAGTGTGTTTCTTGTAAGGCGAGCTAGCATTTGTTTCCCAGTCCAAAATGGAGTTGAAATACACATGCAGTTTCTGGTCATACAAGCAAGAGTTTTTTCTGGTAAGGAAAGTCACTATTGTGCTCCCATTGCCATACACAGTGCAAATAGCACTCACGTCTGTTCCCAGCAATAACAGTGTATTGGGCTGAAGTAGAGCTACTGTTCTTGTCAGTTTCCTAAGCAGAGTTGAACTAGATATGACCCGTGTGTAGGAAGCACAGTTCTTTTGTTCTGAGCAAGCTCACTGTTTGGACCCCATAGGAAACACATTAGAGTAGTTGTGTGCCCTATTCTCAAAAGCAGAGCGTGTTTCTTGTAAGGCGAGCTAGCGTTTGTTTCCCAGTCCTAAGTGGATTGAATCAAATGCAGTTTCAGGTCCTAAGAGCAAGAGTTGTTTTCTGGTAAGAAGTCACTATTGTGCATCCATTGCTGTACACAGTGCAAATAGCACTGGCGTCTGTTCCCAGCAAGTACAGTGTATTGGACTGAAGAGGAGCTACTGTTCTCTTAAGTTTCCTAATCAGAGTTCACTAGATATGGCCCGTGTGTGTAGGAAGCACAGTTCTTTTGTTCTGAGCAAGCTCACTGTTCGAACCCCATAGGAAACCCAGTAGAGTAGAAGAGTGCTCTTTTCTCAAAAGCAGAGTGTGTTTCTTGTAAGGCGAGCTAGCATTTGTTTCCCACTCCTAAATGGAGTTGAAATACACATGCAGTTTCTGGTCCTACGAGCAAGAGTTGTTTTCTGGTTAGAATAGTCACTATTGTGCTCCTTTTGCCATACATAGTACAAATAGCCCTCGCGTCTGTTCCCAGCAAGTACAGTGTATTGGACTGAAGAGGAGCTACTGTTCTTGTCAGGTTCCTAAGCAGAGTTGAACTAAATATGGCCCGTGTGTAGGATGCACAGTTCTTTTGTTCTGAGCAAGCTCACTGTTCGGACCCCATAGAAAACATAGTAGAGTAGAAGAGTGCTCTTTTCTCAAAAGCAGAGTATGTTTCTTGTAAGGCGAGCTAGTGTTTGTTTCCCAGTCAGAAATGGAGTTGAATCCAATGCAGTTTCTGGCCCTACGAGCAAGAGTTGTTTTCTGGTAAGAAGAGTCACTATTGCGCTCCCATTGTAATACACAGTGCAAATAGCACTCGCATCTGTTCCCAGCAAGTACAGTGTATTGGACTGAAGAGGAGCTACTGTTCTTGTCAGTTTCCTAAGCAGAGTTGAACTAGATATGGCTCGTGTGTGTAGGAAGCACAGTTGTTTTGTTCTGAGAAAGCTCACTGTTCGGACCCCATAGGAAACCCAGTAGAGTAGAAGAGTGCTGTTTTCTCAAAAGCAGAGTGTGTTTCTTGTAAGGCGAGCTAGCGTTTGATTCCCAGTCCTAAATGGAATTGAATCACATGCAGTTTCTGGTCATACGAGCAAGAGTTGTTTTCTGGTAAGAAGAGTCACTATTGCACTCCCATTGTCATACACAAGGCAAATAGCACTCGCGTCTGTTCCCAGCAAATACAGTGTATTGGACTGTAGAGGATCTACTGTTCTTGTCAGTTTCCTAAGCAGAATTGAACTAGATATGGCCATGTGTGTAGGAAGCACAGTTCTTTTGTTATGAGCAAGCTCACTGTTCTCGCAATAAAGGAAAAACAGTAGAGTAGATGAGTGCTCCTTCCTCAAAAGCAGAGTGTGCTACTTGTAAGGCGAGCTAGCGTTTGTTTCCCAGTCCTAAATGGAGTTGAATCACATGCAGTTTTTGGTTCTATGAGCAAGAGTTGCTTTCTGGTAAGGAAAGTCACTATTGAGCTCCCATTGCCATACACATTGCAAATAGCACGCGCATCTGTTCCCAGCAAGTACAGTGTATTGGACTGAAGAGGAGCTACTTCTCTTGTCAGTTTCCTAAGCAGAGTTGAACTAGATATGGCCCGGGTGTAGGAAGGACAGTTCTTTTGTTCTGAGCAAGTTCTCTGTTTGGACACCATAGGAAACACAGTAGAGTAGAAGAGTGCTCTTTTCTCAAAGCAGAGTGTGTTTCTGGTAAGGCTAGCTAGCGTTTGTTTCCCAATCCTAAATGGAGTTGAATTGCATGCAGATTCTGGTCCTATGAGCAAGAGTTGTTTTCTGGTAAGAAGAGTCACCATTGTGCTCCCTTTGCCATACACAGTGCAAATAGCCCTCGCGTCTGTTCCAGCAAGTACAGTGTATTGGACTGAAGAGGAGCTACTGTTCTTGTCAGTTTCCTAAGCAGAGTTGAACTAGATATGGCCTGTGTGTGTAGGAAGCACAGTTCTTTTATTCTGAGCAAGCTCACTGTTCGGACCCCATAGAAAAAACAATAGAGTAGAAGAGTGCTCTTTTCTCAAAAGCAAAGTGTGTTTCTTGTAAGGCGAGCTAGCATTTGTTTCCCTCTCCTAAATGGAGTTGAATCACATGCAGTTTGCGGTCCTACGAGCAAGAGTTGTTTTCTGTTAAGAAGAGTCACTATTGCACTCCCATTGTCATACACAGGGCAAATAGCACTGGCGTCTGTTCCCAGCATGTACAGTGTATTGGACTGAAGAGGATCTACTCTTCTTGTCAGTTTCCTAAGCAGAGTTGAACTAGATATGGCCCATGTGTGTAGGAAGCACAGTTCTTTTCTACTCAGCAAGCTCACTGTTCTGGCCCTATAGGAAACACAGAAGAGTAGAAGAGTGCTCTTTCCTCAAAAGCAGAGTGTGTTTCTTGTAAGGCGAGCTAGCGTTTGTTTCCCAGTCCTAAATGGACTTGAATCACATGCAGTTTCAGGTCCTACGGGCAAGACTTGTTTTCTGGTAAGGAAAGTCACTTTTGCGCTCCCATTGCCATACACAGTGCAAATAGCACTCGCGTCTGTTCCCAGCAAGTAAAGTGCATTTGACTGAAGAGGATCTACTGTTCTTGGCAGGTTCCTAAGCAGAGTTGAACTAGATATGGCCCGTAAGTGTAGGAAGCACAGTTCTTTTGTTCTGAGCAAGCTCACTGTTCTGGCCCTCTAGGAAAGAATGTAGAGTAGAAAAGTGCTCTTTTCTTAAAAGCAGAGTGTGTTTTTTGTAAGGTGAGCTAGCGTTTGTTTCCCAGTCCTAAATGGAGTTGAATCAAATGCAGTTTTTGGTCCTACGAGCAAGAGTTGTTTTCTGGTAAGAAGAGTCACTATTGCGTTCCCATTGTCATACACAGGGCAAACAGCACTGGCGTCTGTTCCAGCAAGTACACTGTATTGGACTGAGGAGGATCTACTGTTCTTGTCAGTTTCATAAGCACAGTTGAACTAGATATGTCCGTGTGTGTAGGAAGCACAGTTTTTTTGTTCTGAGCAAGCTCACTATTCTGGCCCTAAAGGAAACACAGTATAGTAGAAGAGTGCTCTTTTCTCAAAAGCATAGTGTGTTTCTTGTAAGGCGAACTAGCGTTTGTTTCCCTCTCCTAAATGGAGTTGAATCACATGCAGTTTGCAGTCCTATGAGCAAGAGTTGTTTTCTGTTAAGAAGAGTCACT
Organism: Peromyscus eremicus; assembly: GCF_949786415.1. Taxonomy (NCBI): domain Eukaryota; kingdom Metazoa; phylum Chordata; class Mammalia; order Rodentia; family Cricetidae; genus Peromyscus; species Peromyscus eremicus. The sequence continues at coordinate 123,340 of NW_026735053.1, read as the reverse complement.
ATTGCGCTCTCATTGTCATACACAGGGCAAATAGCACTGGCGTCTGTTCCCAGCATGTACAGTGTATTGGACTGAAGAGGATCTAATGTTCTTGTCAGTTTCCTAAGCAGAATTGAAGTAGATATGGCCGTGTGTGTAGAAAGCACAGTTCTTTTGTTCTGAGCAAGCTCACTGGTCGGACCCCATAGAAAACACTGTAGAGTAGAAGAGTGCCCTTTTCTCAAAAGCATAGTGTGTTTCTTGTAAGGCAAGCTAGCGTTTGTTTTCCTGTCCTAAGTGGAGTTGAATCACATGCAGTTTCTGTTCCTACAAGCAAGAATTGTTTTGTGGTAAGAAGAGTCACTATTGTGCTCCCATTGTCATACACAGTGCAAATAGCACTGGCGTCTGTTACCAGCAAGTACAGTGTATTGGACTGAAGAGGAGCTACTGTTCTTGTCAGTTTCCTAAGCAGAGTTGAACTAGATATGGCACTTGTGTGTAGGAAGCACAGTTCTTTTGTTCTGAGCAAGCACACTGTTCGTACCCCATAGGAAACACAGTAGAGTAGAAGTGTGCACTTTTCTCAAAAGCAGAGCGTGTTTTTTTTAAGGCGAGCTAGCGTTTGTTTCCCAGTCCTAAATGGAGTTGAATAACATGCAGTTTCTGGTCCTTAGAGCAAGAGTTGTTTTCTGGTAAGAAGAATCACTATTGTGCTCCCATTGCTGTTCACAGTTCAAATAGCTCTCGCGTCTGTTCCCAGCAAGTACAGTGTATTGGACTGAAGAAGAGCTACTGTTCTTGTCAGTTTCCTAAGCAGAGTTGAACTAGATATGACCCGTGTGTAGGAAGCACAGTTCTTTTGTTCTGAGCAAGCTCACTGTTTGGACCCCATAGGAAACACATTAGAGTAGTTGTGTGCCCTATTCTCAAAAGCAGAGCGTGTTTCTTGTAAGGCGAAATAGCGTTTGTTTCCCAGTCCTAAGTGGATTGAATCAAATGCAGTTTCAGGTCCTAAGACCAAGAGTTGTTTTCTGGTAAGAAGTCACTATTGTGCATCCATTGCCGTACACAGTGCAAATAGCACTGGCGTCTGTTCCCAGCAAGTACAGTGTATTGGACTAAAGAGGAGCTACTGTTCTCGTAAGTTTCCTAATCAGAGTTGACTAGATATGGCCCGTGTGTGTAGGAAGCACAGTTCTTTTGTTCTGAGCAAGCTCACTGTTCGAACCCCATAGGAAACCCAGTAGAGTAGAAGAGTGCTCTTTTCTCAAAAGCAGAGTGTGTTTCTTGTAAGGCGAGCTAGCATTTGTTTCCCACTCCTAAATGGAGTTGAAATACACATGCAGTTTCTGGTCCTACGAGCAAGAGTTGTTTTCTGGTTAGAATAGTCACTATTGTGCTCCTTTTGCCATACATAGTACAAATAGCCCTCGCGTCTGTTCCCAGCAAGTACAGTGTATTGGACTGAAGAGGAGCTACTGTTCTTGTCAGGTTCCTAAGCAGAGTTGAACTAAATATGGCCCGTGTGTAGGATGCACAGTTCTTTTGTTCTGAGCAAGCTCACTGTTCGGACCCCATAGAAAACATAGTAGAGTAGAAGAGTGCTCTTTTCTCAAAAGCAGAGTATGTTTCTTGTAAGGCGAGCTAGCGTTTGATTCCCAGTCCTAAATGGAATTGAATCACATGCAGTTTCTGGTCCTACGAGCAAGAGTTGTTTTCTGGTAAGAAGAGTCACTATTGCACTCCCATTGTCATACACAAGGCAAATAGCACTCGCGTCTTTTCCCAGCAAATACAGTGTATTGGACTGTAGAGGATCTACTGTTCTTGTCAGTTTCCTAAGCAGAATTGAACTAGATATGGCCATGTGTGTAGGAAGCACAGTTCTTTTGTTATGAGCAAGCTTACTGTTCTCGCAATAAAGGAAAAACAGTAGAGTAGATGAGTGCTCCTTCCTCAAAAGCAGAGTGTGCTACTTGTAAGGCGAGCTAGCGTTTGTTTCCCAGTCCTAAATGGAGTTGAATCACATGCAGTTTTTGGTTCTATGAGCAAGAGTTGCTTTCTGGTAAGGAAAGTCACTATTGAGCTCCCATTGCCATACACATTGCAAATAGCACGCGCATCTGTTCCCAGCAAGTACAGTGTATTGGACTGAAGAGGTGCTACTTCTATTGTCAGTTTCCTAAGCAGAGTTGAACTAGATATGGCCCGGGTGTAGGAAGGACAGTTCTTTTGTTCTGAGCAAGTTCTCTGTTTGGACACCATAGGAAACACAGTAGAGTAGAAGAGTGCTCTTTTCTCAAAGCAGAGTGTGTTTCTGGTAAGGCTAGCTAGCGTTTGTTTCCCAATCCTAAATGGAGTTGAATTGCATGCAGATTCTGGTCCTATGAGCAAGAGTTGTTTTCTGGTAAGAAGAGTCACCATTGTGCGCCCTTTGCCATACACAGTGCAAATAGCCCTCGCGTCTGTTCCAGCAAGTACAGTGTATTGGACTGAAGAGGAGCTGCTGTTCTTGTCAGTTTCCTAAGCAGAGTTGAACTAGATATGGCCTGTGTGTGTAGGAAGCACAGTTCTTTTATTCTGAGCAAGCTCACTGTTCGGACCCCATAGAAAAAACAATAGAGTAGAAGAGTGCTCTTTTCTCAAAAGCAAAGTGTGTTTCTTGTAAGGCGAGCTAGCATTTGTTTCCCAGTCCTAAATGGAGTTGAATCACATGCAGTTTCTGTTCCTACAAGCAAGAATTGTTTTGTGGTAAGAAGAGTCACTATTGTGCTCCCATTGTCATACACAGTGCAAATAGCACTGGCGTCTGTTACCAGCAAGTACAGTGTATTGGACTGAAGAGGAGCTACTGTTCTTGTCAGTTTCCTAAGCAGAGTTGAACTAGATATGGCACTTGTGTGTAGGAAGCACAGTTCTTTTGTTCTGAGCAAGCACACTGTTCGTACCCTATAGGAAACACAGTAGAGTAGAAGTGTGCACTTTTCTCAAAAGCAGAGCGTGTTTTTTGTAAGGAGAGCTAGCGTTTGTTTCCCAGTCCTAAATGGAGTTGAATAACATGCAGTTTCTGGTTTAGAGCAAGAGTTGTTTTCTGGTAAGAAGAATCACTATTGTGCTCCCATTGCTGTTCACAGTGCAAATAGCACTCGCGTCTGTTCCCAGCAAGTACAGTGTATTGGACTGAAGAGGAGCTACTGTTCCTGTCAGTTTCCTAAGCAGAATTGAACTAGATTTTGCCCGTGTGTGTTGGAAGCACAGTTCTTTTGTTCTAGCAAGCTCACTGTTCTTGCCCTATAGGAAAAACAGTAGAGTAGAAGAGTGCTCTTTTTTCAAAAGCAGAACGTGTTTCTCGTAAGGCGAGCTAGTGTTTGTTTACCAGTCCTAAATGGAGTTGAATCCCATGGAGTTTCTGGTCCTACGAGCAAGAGTTGTTTTCTACTAAGAAGAGTCACTATTGTGCTCCCATTGTCATACACAGGGCAAACAGCACTGGCGTCTGTTCCCAGCAAGTACAATGTATTAGACTGAGGAGGATCTACTGTTCTTGTCAGTTTCATAAGCAGAGTTGAACTAGACATGGCCGTGTGTGTAGGAAGCACAGTTCTTTTGTTCTGAGCAAGCTCACTATTCTGGCCCTAAAGGAAACACAGTAGAGTAGAAGAGTGCTCTTTTCTCAAAAGCAGAGTGTGTTTCTTGTAAGGCAAGCTAGCATTTGTTTCCCTGTCCTAAATGGAGTTGAATCACATGCAGTTTGCGGTCCTACGAACAAGAGTTGTTTTCTGGTAAGAAGAGTCACTATTGCGCTCCCATTTTCATACACAGGGCAAATAGCACTGGAGTCTGTTCCCAGCAAGTACAGTGTATTGGACCGAAGAGGATGTACTGTTCTTGTCAGTTTCATAAGCAGAGTTGAACTAGATATGGCCATTTGTGTAGGAAGCACAGTTCTTTTGTTCTGAGCAAGCTCACTGTTCTGGCCATATAGGAAACACAGTAGAGTAGAAGAGTGCTCTTTTCTCAAAAGCAGAGTACGTTTCTTGTAAGGAGAGCTAGCTTTTGTGTCCCAGTCCTAAATGGAGTTGAAATAAACATGCAGTTTCTGGTCCTACGAGCAAGAGTTGTTTTCTGGTTAGAAGAGTCACTATTGCGCTCCCTTTGCCATACACAGGGCAAATAGCACTGGCGTCTGTTCCCAGCGTGTACAGTGTATTGGACTGAAGAGGATCTACTGTTCTTGTCAGGTTCCTAAGCAGAGTTGAACTAGATATGGCCCGTGTGTGTAGGAAGCACAGTTTTTTTGTTCTCAGCCAGCTCACTCTTCTGGCCCTATAGGAAACACAGTAGAGTAGAAGAGTGCTCTTTCCTCAAAAGCAGAGTGTGTTTCTTGTAAGGCGAGCTAGCATTTGTTTCCCAGTCCAAAATGGAGTTGAAATACACATGCAGTTTCTGGTCATACAAGCAAGAGTTTTTTCTGGTAAGGAAAGTCACTATTGTGCTCCCATTGCCATACACAGTGCAAATAGCACTCACGTCTGTTCCCAGCAATAACAGTGTATTGGGCTGAAGTAGAGCTACTGTTCTTGTCAGTTTCCTAAGCAGAGTTGAACTAGATATGACCCGTGTGTAGGAAGCACAGTTCTTTTGTTCTGAGCAAGCTCACTGTTTGGACCCCATAGGAAACACATTAGAGTAGTTGTGTGCCCTATTCTCAAAAGCAGAGCGTGTTTCTTGTAAGGCGAGCTAGCGTTTGTTTCCCAGTCCTAAGTGGATTGAATCAAATGCAGTTTCAGGTCCTAAGAGCAAGAGTTGTTTTCTGGTAAGAAGTCACTATTGTGCATCCATTGCTGTACACAGTGCAAATAGCACTGGCGTCTGTTCCCAGCAAGTACAGTGTATTGGACTGAAGAGGAGCTACTGTTCTCTTAAGTTTCCTAATCAGAGTTCACTAGATATGGCCCGTGTGTGTAGGAAGCACAGTTCTTTTGTTCTGAGCAAGCTCACTGTTCGAACCCCATAGGAAACCCAGTAGAGTAGAAGAGTGCTCTTTTCTCAAAAGCAGAGTGTGTTTCTTGTAAGGCGAGCTAGCATTTGTTTCCCACTCCTAAATGGAGTTGAAATACACATGCAGTTTCTGGTCCTACGAGCAAGAGTTGTTTTCTGGTTAGAATAGTCACTATTGTGCTCCTTTTGCCATACATAGTACAAATAGCCCTCGCGTCTGTTCCCAGCAAGTACAGTGTATTGGACTGAAGAGGAGCTACTGTTCTTGTCAGGTTCCTAAGCAGAGTTGAACTAAATATGGCCCGTGTGTAGGATGCACAGTTCTTTTGTTCTGAGCAAGCTCACTGTTCGGACCCCATAGAAAACATAGTAGAGTAGAAGAGTGCTCTTTTCTCAAAAGCAGAGTATGTTTCTTGTAAGGCGAGCTAGTGTTTGTTTCCCAGTCAGAAATGGAGTTGAATCCAATGCAGTTTCTGGCCCTACGAGCAAGAGTTGTTTTCTGGTAAGAAGAGTCACTATTGCGCTCCCATTGTAATACACAGTGCAAATAGCACTCGCATCTGTTCCCAGCAAGTACAGTGTATTGGACTGAAGAGGAGCTACTGTTCTTGTCAGTTTCCTAAGCAGAGTTGAACTAGATATGGCTCGTGTGTGTAGGAAGCACAGTTGTTTTGTTCTGAGAAAGCTCACTGTTCGGACCCCATAGGAAACCCAGTAGAGTAGAAGAGTGCTGTTTTCTCAAAAGCAGAGTGTGTTTCTTGTAAGGCGAGCTAGCGTTTGATTCCCAGTCCTAAATGGAATTGAATCACATGCAGTTTCTGGTCATACGAGCAAGAGTTGTTTTCTGGTAAGAAGAGTCACTATTGCACTCCCATTGTCATACACAAGGCAAATAGCACTCGCGTCTGTTCCCAGCAAATACAGTGTATTGGACTGTAGAGGATCTACTGTTCTTGTCAGTTTCCTAAGCAGAATTGAACTAGATATGGCCATGTGTGTAGGAAGCACAGTTCTTTTGTTATGAGCAAGCTCACTGTTCTCGCAATAAAGGAAAAACAGTAGAGTAGATGAGTGCTCCTTCCTCAAAAGCAGAGTGTGCTACTTGTAAGGCGAGCTAGCGTTTGTTTCCCAGTCCTAAATGGAGTTGAATCACATGCAGTTTTTGGTTCTATGAGCAAGAGTTGCTTTCTGGTAAGGAAAGTCACTATTGAGCTCCCATTGCCATACACATTGCAAATAGCACGCGCATCTGTTCCCAGCAAGTACAGTGTATTGGACTGAAGAGGAGCTACTTCTCTTGTCAGTTTCCTAAGCAGAGTTGAACTAGATATGGCCCGGGTGTAGGAAGGACAGTTCTTTTGTTCTGAGCAAGTTCTCTGTTTGGACACCATAGGAAACACAGTAGAGTAGAAGAGTGCTCTTTTCTCAAAGCAGAGTGTGTTTCTGGTAAGGCTAGCTAGCGTTTGTTTCCCAATCCTAAATGGAGTTGAATTGCATGCAGATTCTGGTCCTATGAGCAAGAGTTGTTTTCTGGTAAGAAGAGTCACCATTGTGCTCCCTTTGCCATACACAGTGCAAATAGCCCTCGCGTCTGTTCCAGCAAGTACAGTGTATTGGACTGAAGAGGAGCTACTGTTCTTGTCAGTTTCCTAAGCAGAGTTGAACTAGATATGGCCTGTGTGTGTAGGAAGCACAGTTCTTTTATTCTGAGCAAGCTCACTGTTCGGACCCCATAGAAAAAACAATAGAGTAGAAGAGTGCTCTTTTCTCAAAAGCAAAGTGTGTTTCTTGTAAGGCGAGCTAGCATTTGTTTCCCTCTCCTAAATGGAGTTGAATCACATGCAGTTTGCGGTCCTACGAGCAAGAGTTGTTTTCTGTTAAGAAGAGTCACTATTGCACTCCCATTGTCATACACAGGGCAAATAGCACTGGCGTCTGTTCCCAGCATGTACAGTGTATTGGACTGAAGAGGATCTACTCTTCTTGTCAGTTTCCTAAGCAGAGTTGAACTAGATATGGCCCATGTGTGTAGGAAGCACAGTTCTTTTCTACTCAGCAAGCTCACTGTTCTGGCCCTATAGGAAACACAGAAGAGTAGAAGAGTGCTCTTTCCTCAAAAGCAGAGTGTGTTTCTTGTAAGGCGAGCTAGCGTTTGTTTCCCAGTCCTAAATGGACTTGAATCACATGCAGTTTCAGGTCCTACGGGCAAGACTTGTTTTCTGGTAAGGAAAGTCACTTTTGCGCTCCCATTGCCATACACAGTGCAAATAGCACTCGCGTCTGTTCCCAGCAAGTAAAGTGCATTTGACTGAAGAGGATCTACTGTTCTTGGCAGGTTCCTAAGCAGAGTTGAACTAGATATGGCCCGTAAGTGTAGGAAGCACAGTTCTTTTGTTCTGAGCAAGCTCACTGTTCTGGCCCTCTAGGAAAGAATGTAGAGTAGAAAAGTGCTCTTTTCTTAAAAGCAGAGTGTGTTTTTTGTAAGGTGAGCTAGCGTTTGTTTCCCAGTCCTAAATGGAGTTGAATCAAATGCAGTTTTTGGTCCTACGAGCAAGAGTTGTTTTCTGGTAAGAAGAGTCACTATTGCGTTCCCATTGTCATACACAGGGCAAACAGCACTGGCGTCTGTTCCAGCAAGTACACTGTATTGGACTGAGGAGGATCTACTGTTCTTGTCAGTTTCATAAGCACAGTTGAACTAGATATGTCCGTGTGTGTAGGAAGCACAGTTTTTTTGTTCTGAGCAAGCTCACTATTCTGGCCCTAAAGGAAACACAGTATAGTAGAAGAGTGCTCTTTTCTCAAAAGCATAGTGTGTTTCTTGTAAGGCGAACTAGCGTTTGTTTCCCTCTCCTAAATGGAGTTGAATCACATGCAGTTTGCAGTCCTATGAGCAAGAGTTGTTTTCTGTTAAGAAGAGTCACTATTGCGCTCTCATTGTCATACACAGGGCAAATAGCACTGGCGTCTGTTCCCAGCATGTACAGTGTATTGGACTGAAGAGGATCTAATGTTCTTGTCAGTTTCCTAAGCAGAATTGAAGTAGATATGGCCGTGTGTGTAGAAAGCACAGTTCTTTTGTTCTGAGCAAGCTCACTGGTCGGACCCCATAGAAAACACTGTAGAGTAGAAGAGTGCCCTTTTCTCAAAAGCATAGTGTGTTTCTTGTAAGGCAAGCTAGCGTTTGTTTTCCTGTCCTAAGTGGAGTTGAATCACATGCAGTTTCTGTTCCTACAAGCAAGAATTGTTTTGTGGTAAGAAGAGTCACTATTGTGCTCCCATTGTCATACACAGTGCAAATAGCACTGGCGTCTGTTACCAGCAAGTACAGTGTATTGGACTGAAGAGGAGCTACTGTTCTTGTCAGTTTCCTAAGCAGAGTTGAACTAGATATGGCACTTGTGTGTAGGAAGCACAGTTCTTTTGTTCTGAGCAAGCACACTGTTCGTACCCCATAGGAAACACAGTAGAGTAGAAGTGTGCACTTTTCTCAAAAGCAGAGCGTGTTTTTTTTAAGGCGAGCTAGCGTTTGTTTCCCAGTCCTAAATGGAGTTGAATAACATGCAGTTTCTGGTCCTTAGAGCAAGAGTTGTTTTCTGGTAAGAAGAATCACTATTGTGCTCCCATTGCTGTTCACAGTTCAAATAGCTCTCGCGTCTGTTCCCAGCAAGTACAGTGTATTGGACTGAAGAAGAGCTACTGTTCCTGTCAGTTTCTAAGCAGAATTGAACTAGATTTTGCCCGTGTGTGTTGGAAGCACAGTTCTTTTGTTCTAGCAATCTCACTGTTCTCGCCCTATAGGAAAAACAGTAGAGTAGAAGAGTGCTCTTTTTTCAAAAGCAGAACGTGTTTCTCGTAAGGCGAGCTAGTGTTTGTTTACCAGTCCTAAATGGAGTTGAATCCCATGGAGTTTCTGGTCCTACGAGCAAGAGTTGTTTTCTACTAAGAAGAGTCACTATTGCGCTCCCATTGTCATACACAGGGCAAACAGCACTGGCGTCTGTTGCCAGCAAGTACACTGTATTAGACTGAGGAGGATCTACTGTTCTTGTCAGTTTCATAAGCAGAGTTGAACTAGACATGGCCGTGTGTGTAGGAAGCACAGTTCTTTTGTTCTGAGCAAGCTCACTATTCTGGCCCTAAAGGAAACACAGTAGAGTAGAAGAGTGCTCTTTTCTCAAAAGCAGAGTGTGTTTCTTGTAAGGCAAGCTAGCATTTGTTTCCCTGTCCTAAATGGAGTTGAATCACATGCAGTTTGCGGTCCTACGAACAAGAGTTGTTTTCTGGTAAGAAGAGTCACTATTGCGCTCCCATTTTCATACACAAGGCAAATAGCACTGGCATCTGTTCCCAGCATGTACAGTGTATTGGACTGAAGAGGATCTACTGTTCTTGTCAGTTTCCTAAGCAGAATTGAAGTAGATATGGCCGTGTGTGTAGGAAGCACAGTTCTTTTGTTCTGAGCAAGCTCAATGTTCAGAACCCTTAGGAAACACAGTAGAGTAGAAGAGTGCCCTTTTCTCAGAAGCAGAGTGTGTTTCTTATGAGGGAAGCTAGCGTTTGTTTCCCAGTCCTAAATGGAGTTGAATCACATGCAGTTTCTGGTCCTACGAGCAATAGTTGTTTTCTGGTAAGAAGAGTCACACTTGCGCTCCCATTGTCATACACAGGACAAATAGCACTGGAGTCTGTTCCCAGCAAGTACAGTGTATTGGACCGAAGAGGATCTACTGTTCTTGTCAGTTTCATAAGCAGAGTTGAACTAGATATGGCCATGTGTGTAGGAAGCACAGTTCTTTTTTTCTGAGCAAGCTCACTGTTCTGGCCATAAAGGAAACACAGTAGAGTAGAACAGTGCTCTTTTCTCAAAAGCAGAGTACGTTTCTTGTAAGGAGAGCTAGCTTTTGTGTCCCAGTCCTAAATGGAGTTGAAATAAACATGCAGTTTCTGGTCCTACGAACAAGAGTTGTTTTCTGGTTAGAAGAGTCACTATTGCGCTCCCTTTGCCATACACAGGGCAAATAGCACTGGCGTCTGTTCCCAGCATGTACAGTGTATTGGACTGAAGAGGATCTACTGTTCTTGTCAGGTTCCTAAGCAGAGTTGAACTAGATATGGCCCGTGTGTGTAGGAAGGACAGTTTTTTTGTTCTCAGCCAGCTCACTGTTCTGGCCCTATAGGAAACACAGTAGAGTAGAAGAGTGCTCTTTCCTCAAAAGCAGAGTGTGTTTCTTGTAAGGCGAGCTAGCATTTGTTTCCCAGTCCAAAATGGAGTTGAAATACACATGCAGTTTCTGGTCATACAAGCAAGAGTTTTTTCTGGTAAGGAAAGTCACTATTGTGCTCCCATTGCCATACACAGTGCAAATAGCACTCACGTCTGTTCCCAGCAATAACAGTGTATTGGGCTGAAGTAGAGCTACTGTTCTTGTCAGATTCCTAAGCAGAGTTGAACTAGATATGACCCGTGTGTAGGAAGCACAGTTCTTTTGTTCTGAGCAAGCTCACTGTTTGGACCCCATAGGAAACACATTAGAGTAGTTGTGTGCCCTATTCTCAAAAGCAGAGCGTGTTTCTTGTAAGGCGAGCTAGCGTTTGTTTCCCAGTCCTAAGTGGATTGAATCAAATGCAGTTTCATGTCCTAAGTGCAAGAGTTCTTTTCTGGTAAGAAGTCACTATTGTGCATCCATTGCTGTACACAGTGCAAATAGCACTCGCGTCTGTTCCCAGCATGTACAGTGTAATGGACTGAAGAGGAGCTACTGTTCTCGTAAGTTTCCTAATCAGAGTTGACTAGATATGGCCCGTGTGTGTAGGAAGCACAGTTCTTTTGTTCTGAGCAAGCTCACTGTTCGAACCCCATAGGAAACCCAGTAGAGTAGAAGAGTGCTCTTTTCTCAAAAGCAGAGTGTGTTTCTTGTAAGGCGAGCTAGCATTTGTTTCCCACTCCTAAATGGAGTTGAAATACACATGCAGTTTCTGGTCCTACGAGCAAGAGTTGTTTTCTGGTTAGAATAGTCACTATTGTGCTCCTTTTGCCATACACAGTACAAATAGCCCTCGCGTCTGTTCCCAGCAAGTACAGTGTATTGGACTGAAGAGGAGCTACTGTTCTTGTCAGGTTCCTAAGCAGAGTTGAACTAAATATGGCCCGTGTGTAGGATGCACAGTTCTTTTGTTCTGAGCAAGCTCACTGTTCGGACCCCATAGAAAACATAGTAGAGTAGAAGAGTGCTCTTTTCTCAAAAGCAGAGTATGTTTCTTGTAAGGCGAGCTAGTGTTTGTTTCCCAGTCAGAAATAGAGTTGAATCCAATGCAGTTTCTGGTCCTACGAGCAAGAGTTGTTTTCTGGTAAGAAGAGTCACTATTGCGCTCCCATTGTAATACACAGTGCAAATAGCACTCGCATCTGTTCCCAGCAAGTACAGTGTATTGGACTGAAGAGGAGCTACTGTTCTTGTCAGTTTCCTATGCAGAGTTGAACTAGATATGGTCCGTGAGTGTAGGAAGCACAGCTATTTTGTTCTGAGCAAGCTCACTGTTTGGACCCCATAGGAAACACAGTAGAGTAGAAGAGTGCTCTTTTCTCTAAAGCAGATTGTGTTTCTTGTAAGGCAAACTAGCGTTTGTTTCCCAGTTCTGAATGGAGTTGAGTCACATGCAGTTTTTTGTCCTACGAGCAAGAGTTGTTTTCTGGTAAGACGAGTCACTGTTGTGCTCCAATTGCCATACACAGTGCAAATAGCACTCGCGTCTGTTCCCTGCAAGTAAAGTGTATTGGACTGAAGAGGAGCTACTGTTCTTGTCAGTTTCCAAAGCAAAGTTGAACTAGATATGGCCCGTGTGTGTAGGAAGCACAGTTCTTTCGTTCTGAGCAAGCTCACTGTTCGGACCCCATAGGAAACACAGTAGAGTAGAAGAGTGCTCTTTTCTCAAAAGCAGAGTGTGTTTCATGTAAGGCGAGCTAGCACTTGTTTCCCATTCCTAAATGGAGTTGAATCACATGCAGTTTCTAGTCCTATGAGCAAGAGTTGTTTTCTGGTAATGAAAGTCACTATTGTGCTCCCATTGCCATACACAGTGCAAATAGCACTCGTGTCTGTATCGGACTGAACAGGAGCTACTGTTCTTGTCAGTTTCCTAAGCAGAGTTGAACTAGTTATGGCCCGTGTGTAGGAAGCACAGTTCTTTTGTTTTGAGCAAGCTCACTGTTCTGGCCCTATAGGAAACACAGTAGAGTAGAAGAGTGCTCTTTTCTCTAAAGCAGTGTGTGTTTCTTGTAAGGCGAGCTAGCGTTTGTTTCCCAGTCCTAAATGGAGTTGAATCACATGCAGTTTCTTGTCCTAAGAGCATGAGTGGTTTTATGGTAAGAAAGAGTCACTATTACGCTGCCATTGCCATACACCGGACAAATAGCACTGGTGTCTCTTCCCAGCAAGTACAGTGTATTGGAATGAAGAGGATCTACTGTTCTTGTAAGGTTCCTAAGCAGTATTGAACTAGATATGGCGGTGTGTGTAGGAAGCACAGTTCTTTTGTTCTGAGCAAGCTTACTGTTCTGGCCCTATAGGAAACACAGTAGAGTAGAAGAGTGCTCTTTTCTCAAAAGCAGAGTGTGTTTTTGTAAGGTGAGCTAGCGTTTGTTTCCCAGTCCTAAATGGAGTTGAATCACATGCAGTTTCTGGTCCTAAGAGCAAGAGTTGATTTCTGGTAAGGAAAGTCACTATTGCTCTGCCCTTGCTGTACATAGTTCAAATAGCTCTCGCGTCTGTTCCCAGCAAGTACAGTGTATCATACTGAAGAGGAGCTACTGTTCTTGTCAGTTTCCTAAGCAGAGTGGAACTAGATATGGCCCGTGTGTAGGAAGCATAGTTCTTAGGTTCTGAGCAAGCTCACTGTTCTGGCCCTACAGAAAACACAGTAGAGAAGAAGAGTGCTCTTTTCTCTAAAGCAGAGTGTGTTTCTTGTAAGACGAGCTAGCGTTTGTTTCCTAGTCCTAAATGGAGTTGAATCACATGCAGTTTCTGGTCCTACGAACAAGAATTGTTTTCTGGTAAGGAAAGTCACTATTGCGCTCCCATTGCCCTACACAAGACAAATAGCACTCGCGTCTTTTCCCAGCAAGTACAGTGTATTGGACTGAATAGGAGCTACTGTTCTTGTCAGTTTACTAAGCAGAGTTGAACTAGATATGGTCCGTGTGTGTAGGAAGTATAGTTCTTTTGTTCTGAACAAGGTCACTGTTTGGACCCATAGGAAACACAGTAGAGTAGAAGAGTGCTCTTTTCTCTAAAGCAGAGTGTGTTTCTTGTAAGGCGAGCTAGCGTTTGTTTCCCAGTCCTAAATGGAGTGGAATAACATGCAGTTTCTGGTCCTACGAGCAAGAGTTGTTTAGTGGTAAGGAAAGTCACTATTGCGCTCCCATTGCCATACAAAGTGCAAATAACCCTCCCGTCTGTTCCCAGCAAGTACAGTGTATTGGACTGAAGAGGAGGTACTGTTCTTCTCAGTTTCCTAAGCAGAGTTGAACTAGATATGGCCCGCGTGTTTAGGAAGTACAGTTCCTTTTTTCTGAGCAAGCTCACTGTTCTGGCCCTATAGGAAACAGAGTAGAGTAGAAGAGTGCTCTTTTCTCAAAAGCAGAGTGTGTTTCTTGTAAGGTGAGCTAGCATTTGTTTCCCAGTCCTAAATGGAGATGATTCACATGCAGTTTCTGGTCCTACGAGCAAGAGTTGTTTTCTGGTAAGGAAAGTCACTATTGCGCTCCCATTGCCATACACAGTGCAAATAGCCCTCCCGTCTGTTTCCAGCAAGTGCAGTGTATCGGACTGAAGAGGATCTACTGTTCTTGTCAGGTTCCTAAGCAGACTTGAACTAGATGTGGCCGTGTTTGTAGGAAGCACAGTTTTTTTATTCTGAGCAAGCTCACTGTTCGGAACACATAGGAAACAGTAGAGAAGAAGAGTGCTCTTTTCTCAAAAGCAGAGTGTGTTTCTTGGAAGGCGAGCTAGTGTTTGTTTCCCAGTCCTAAATGGAGTTGAGTCACATGCAGTTTTTTGTCCTACGAGCAAGAGTAGTTTTCTGGTAAGACGAGTCACTATTGTGCTCCAATTGCCATACACAGTGCAAATAGCACGCGCGTCTGTTCCCAGCATGTACAATGTATTGGACTGAAGAGGATCTACTGTTCTTGTCAGGTTCCTAAGCAGAGTTGAACTAGATATGGCCGTGTGTGTAGGAAGCACAGTTGTTTTGTTCTGAGCAAGCTCACTGTTCTGGCCCTATAGGAAACACAGTAGAGTAGAAGAGTGCTCTTTTCTCAAAAGCAGATTGTGTTTCTTGTAAGGGGAGCTAGGGTTTGTTTCCCATTCCTATATGGAGTTGAATCACATGCAGTTTCTGGTCCTACGAGCAAGAGTTGTTTTTTGGTAAGGAAAGTCACTATTGTGCTCCAATTGCCATACACAGTGCAAATAGCACATGCGTCTGTTCCCAGCAAGTACAGTGTATTGGACTGAAGAGGATCTGTTGTTCTTGTCAGTTTCCTAATCAGAGTTGAACTAGATATGGCCCGTGTGTGTAGGAAGCACAGTTCTTATGTTCTGAGCATGCTCACTGTTCTGGCCCTATAGGAAACACAGTAGAGTAGAAGAGTGCACTTTTCTTAAAAGCAGAGTGTGTTTCTTGTAAGGCGAGCTCGCGTTTGTTTCCCAGTCCTAAATGGAGTTGAGTCACATGCAGTTTCTGGTCCTACGAGCAAGAGTTGTTTTCTGGTAAGAAGAGTCACTGTTGCGCTCCAAATGTCATATACAGTGCAAATAGCACTCGCGTCTGTTCCCAGCAAGTACAGTGTATCGGACTGAATAGGAGCTACTGTTCTTGTCAGTTTCCTAAGCAGACTTGATCTAGATATGGCCGTGTGTGTAGGAAGCACAGTTTTTTTGTTCTGAGCAAGCTCACTGTTCGGAACACATAGGAAACACAGTAGAGTAGAAGAGTGCTCTTTTCTCAAAAGCAGAGTGTGTTTTTGGAAGTTGAGCCAGCGTTTGTTTCCCAGTCCAAATGGAGTTGAGTCACATGCAGTTTTTTGTCTTACGAGCAAGAGTTGTTTTCTGGTAAGACGAGTCACTATTGTGCTCCAATTGCCATACACAGTGCAAATAGCACTCGCGTCTGTTCCGAGCAAGTACAGTGTATTGGACTGAAGAGGAGCTACTGTTCTTGTCAGTTTCCTAAGCAGAGTTGAACTAGATATGGCCCGAGTGTAGGAAGGACAGTTCTTTTCTTCTGAGCAAGCTCACTGTTCTGGCCCTATAGGAAACACAGTATAGTAGAAGAGTGCTCTTTTCTCTAAAGCAGAGTGTGTTTCTTGTAAGGCGAGCTAGCGTTTGTTTCCCAGTCCTAAATGGAGTGTAATCACATGCAGTTTCTGGTCCTACGAGCAAGAGTTGTTTTATGGTAAGAAGAGTCACTATTGCGCTGCCATTGCCATACACAGGACTAATAGCACTGTTGTCTGTTCCCAGCAGTATAGTGTATTGGACTGAAGAGGATCTACTGTTCTTGTCAGGTTCCTAAGCAGAATTGAACTAGATATGGCCGTGTGTGTAGGAAGCACAGTTCTTTTGTTCTGAGCAAGCTCACTGTTCGGACCCCATAGGAAGCACAGTAGAGTAGAAGTGTGCTCTTTTCTCAAAAGCAGAGTGTGTTTCTTGTAAGGCCAGCTTGCGTTTGTTTCCAGTCCTAAATGAAGTGGAATCACATGCAGTTTCTTGTCCTACGAGCAAGAGTTGTTTTCTGGTAAGGAAAGTCACTATTGCGCTCCCATTGCCATACACAGTGCAAATAGCACATGCGTCTGTTCCCAGCAAGTACAGTGTATTGGAATGAAGAGGAGCTACTGTTCTTGTCAGTTTCCTAAGCAGAGTTGAACTATATATGGCCCGTATGTGTAGGAAGCACAGTTCTTTTGTTCTGAGCACGCTCACTGTTCGGACCCCATAGGAAACACAGTAGAGTAGAAGAGTGCTCTTTTCTCAAAAGGAGAGTGTGTTTCATGTAAGGCGAGCTAGCATTTGTTTCCCAGTCCTAAATGGAGATGAATCACATGCAGTTTCTGGAACTACCAGCAAGACTTGTTTTCTGGTAAGGAATGTCACTATTGTGCTCCCATTGCCATACACAGTGCAAATAGCACTCGCGTCTGTTACCAGCAAGTACATTGTATGGGACTGAGGGAGGAGCTACTGTTCTTGTCAGTTTCCTAAGCAGAGTTGAACTAGATATGGCCCGTGTGTGTAGGAAGCAGAGTTTTTTTTTCTGAGCAAGCTCACTGTTCGGACCCTATAGGAAACACAGTAGAGTAGAAGAGTGCTCTTTTCTCAAAAGCAGAGTGTGTTTCTTGTAAGGCGAGCTAGCATTTGTTTCCAAGTCCTAAATTGAGTTGAATCACATGCAGTTTCTGGTCCTGTGAGCAAGCGTTGTTTTCTGGTAAGGAAAGTCACTATTGCGCTCCCATTGCATACACAGTGCAAATAGCACTCGCGTCTGTTCCCAGCAAGTGCAGTGTATGGACTGAAAAGGAGCGACTGTTCTTGTCAGTTTCCTAAGCAGAGTTGAAGTAGATTTGGCCCGTGTGTGTAGGAAGCACAGTTCTTATGTTCTGAGCAAGTCACTGTTCTGGCCCTATAGGAAACACAGTAGAGTAGAAGAGTGCTTTTTTCTCAAAAGCGGAGTGTGTTTCTTGTAAGGCGAGCTAGCGTTTTTTTCCTAGTACTAAATGGAGTTGAATCACATGCAGTTTCAGGTCCTACGATCAAGAGTTCTTTTCTGGTAAGGAAAGTCACATTGCGCTCCCATTGCCATACACAGTGCAAATAGCACTCGCGTCTGTTCCCAGCAAGTACAGTGTATTGGACTGGATAGGTGCTACTGTTCTTGTCAGTTTCCTAAGCAGAGTTGAACTAGATATGGTCCGTGTGTGTAGGAAGCACAGTTCTTTTGTTCTGAGCAAGCTCACTGTTTGGACCCCATAGGAAACACAGTAGAGTAGAAGAGTGCTCTTTTCTCTAAAGCAGAGTGTATTTCTTGGAAGGCGTGCTAGCGTTTGTTTCGCAGTCCTAAATGGAGTTGAATCCCATGCAGTTTCTGGTACTACGAGCAAGAGTTGTTTTATGGTAAGAAGAGTCACTATTGCACTGCCATTGCCATACACAGGACAAATAGCACTGGCATCTGTTCGCAACAAGTACAGTGTATTGGGCTGAGGAGGATCTACTGTTCTTGTCAGGATCCTAAGCAGAGTTGAACTAGATATGGCCCTTGTGTGTAGGAAGCACAGTTCTTTTGTTCTGAGCAATCTCACTGTTCGGACTCCATAGGAAACACAGTAGAGTAGAAGAGTGCTCTTTTCTCAAAAGCATAGTGTGTTTCATGTAAGGCGAGCTAGCATTTGTTTCCCAGACCTAAATGGACTTGAATCACATGGAGTTTCTGGTCCTACGAGCAAGAGTTGTTTTATGGTAAGGAAAGTCACTATTGTGCTCCCATTGCCATTCACAGTGCAAATAGCCCTCCCGTCTTTGCCCAGCAAGTACAGTGTATTGGACTGAAGAGGAGCTAATGTTCTTGTCAATTTACTAAGCAGAGTTGAACTAGATATGGTCCGTGTGTGTAGGAAGCACAGTTCTTTTGTTGTGAGCAAGCTCACTGTTTGGACCCCATAGGAAACACAGTAGAGTAGAAGAGTGCTCTTTTCTCTAAAGCAGAGTGTGTTTCTTGTACGGTGAGCTGCCGTTTGTTTCCCAGTCCTAAATGGAGTGGAATCACATGCAGTTTCTGGTCCTACGAGCAAGAGTTGTTTTCTGGTAAAGAAAGTCACTATTGTGCTCCCATTGCCATTCACAGTGCAAATAGCCCTCCTGTCTTTGCCCAGCAAGTACAGTGTATTGGACTGAAGAGGAGCTACTGTTCTTCTCAGTTTTCTAAGAAGAGTTGAACTAGGTATGGCCCGTGTGTGTTGGATGCACAGTTCTTTTTTTCTGAGCAAGCTCACTGTTCTGGCACTATAGGAAGAACAGTAGAGTAGAAGAGTGCTCTTTTCTCCAAAGCAGAGTGTGTTGCTTGGAAGTCGAGCTAGTGTTTGTTTCCCAGTCCTAAATGGAGTTGAGTCACATGCAGTTTTTGGTCCTACGAGCAAGAGTTGTTTTCTGGTAAGACGAGTCACTATTGTGCTCCAATTACCATACACAGTGCAAATAGCACTCGTGTCTGTTCCCCGCAAGTAAAGTGTATTGGACTGATGAGGAGCTACTGTTCTTGTCAGTTTCCTAAGGAGAGTTGAACTAGATATGTCACGTGTGTAGGAAGCATAGTTCTTTTGTTTTGAGCAAGCTCACTGTTCGGACCCCTTAGGAAACACAGTAGAGTAGAAGAGTGCTCTTTTCTCAAAAGCAGAGTGTGTTTCATATAAGGCGAGCTAGCATTTGTTTCCCAGTCCTAAATGGAGTTGAATCACATGCAGTTTCTGGTTCTACGAGCAAGAGTTGTTTTCTGGTAAGGAAAGTCACTATTGTGCTCCCATTGCCATACACAGTGCAAATAGCACTCGCGTCTGTTCCCAGAAAGTACAGTGTATTGGACTGAAGAGGAGCTACTGTTCTTGTCAGTTTCCTAAGCAGAGTTGAACTAGATATGGCCCATGTGTAGGAAGCACAGTTCTTTTGTTCTGAGCAAGCTCACTGTTCGGACCCCATAGGAAACACAGTAGAGTTGAATTTTGCTCTTTTCTCAAAAGCAGAGTGTGTTTATTGTAAGGCGAACTAGCGTTTGTTTCCCAGTCCTAAATGGAGTTGAATCCCATGCAGTTTCTGGTCTTACAAGCAAGAGTTGTTTTCTGGTAAGGAAAGTAACTATTGAGCTCCCATTGCCATACACAGTGCAAATAGCACTCACGTCTGTTCCCAGCAAATACAGTGCATCGGACTGAAGAGGAGCTACTGTTCTTGTCAGTTTCCTAAGCAGAGTTGAACTGGAGATGGTCGGTGTGTGTAGGAAGCACAGTTCTTTTGTTCTGAGCAAGCTCACTGTTTGGACCCCATAGGAAACTCAATAGAGTAGAAGAGTGCTCTTTTCTCAAAAGCAGAGTGTGTTTCTTGTAAGGCGAGCTAGCGTTTTTTTCCCAGTCCTAAATGGAGTTGAATCACATGCAGTTTCTGGTCCTACTAACAAGAGTTGTTTTCTGGTAAGAAGAGTCAATTTTGCGCTGCCATTGCCCTACACAGGACAAATAGCACTGGCGTCTGTTCCCAGTAAGTACAGTGTATTGGACTGAAGAGGAGCTACTGTTCTTGTCAGTTTCCTAAGCAGAGCTGAACTAGATATGGTCCGTGTGTGTAGGAAGCACAGTTCTTTTGTTCTGAGCAAGCTCACTCTTTGGACCCCATAGGAAACACAGTAGAGTAGAAGAGTGCTCTTTTCTCAAAAGCAGAGTGTGTTTCTTGTAAGGCGAGCTAGCGTTTGTTTCCCAGTCCTAAATGGAGTTGAATCACATGCAGTTTCTGGTCCTACGAGCAAGAGTTGTTTTATGGTAAGAAGAGTCACTATTGCGCTGCCATTGCCATACACAGGACAAATAGCACTGTTGTCTGTTCTCAGCAGTACAGTGTATTGGAATGAAGAGGATCTACTGTTCTTGTCAGGTTCCTAAGCAGAATTGAACTAGGTGTGACGGTGTGTGTAGGAATCACGTTTTTTTTTGTTCTGAGCAAGCTCACTGTTCGGACCTCATAGGAAACACAGTAGGGTAGAAGAGTGCTCTTTTCTCTAAAGCAGAGTGTGTTTCTTGTAAGGTGAGCTAGCGTTTGTTTCCTAGCCCTAATTGGAGTTCAATCACAAGCAGTTTCCGGTCCTATGAGCAAGAGTTCTTTTCTGGTAAGGAAAGTTACTATTGTGCTCCCATTGCCATACACAGTGCAAATAGCACTCGCGTCTGTTCCCAGCATGCACAGTGTATTGGACTGAAGAGGATCTACTGTTCTTGTCAGGTTCCTAAGTAGAGTTGAACTAGATATGGCCGTGTGTGTAGGAAGCACAGTTCTTTTGTTCTGAGCAAGCTCACTGTTCTGGCCCTATAGGAAACATAGTATAGTAGAAGAGTGCTCTTTTCTCAAAAGCAGAGTGTGTTTCTTGTAAGGCGAGCTAGTGTTTGTTTCCCAGTCCAATATGGAGTTGAATCACATGCAGTTTCTCGTCCTACAAACAAGAGTTGTTTTCTGGTAAGAAGAGTTACTATTGCGCTGCCATTGCCATACACAGGACAAATAGCACTGGCGTCTTTTCCCAGCAAGTACAGTGTATTGGACTGAACAGGATCTACTGTTCTTGTCAGGTTCCTAAGCATACTTGAACTAGATATGGCCGTGTGTGTAGGAAGCACAGTTCTTTTGATTTGAGCAAGTTCACTGTTCGGACCTCTTAGGAAACACAATAGAGTAGAAGAGTGCTTTTTTCTCTAAATCAGAGTGTGTTTCTTGTAAGGCGAGCTAGTGTTTGTTTCCCAGTCCTAAATGGAGTTGCCTCACATGCAGTTTCTGGTCCTACGATCAAGAGTTGTTTTCTGTTAAGAAGAGTCACTATTGTGCTCCCATTGTCATACACAGGGCAAATATCACTCGCGTCTGTTCCCAGTATGCACAGTGTATTGGACTGAAGAGGATCTAATGTTCTTGTCAGGTTCCTAAGCAGAGTTGAACTAGATATGGCCGTGTGTAGGAAGCACAGTTCTTTTGTTCTGAGCAAGCTCACTGTTCTGGCCCTACAGGAAACACAGTAGAGTAGAAGAGTGCTCTTTTCTCAAAAGCACACTGTGTTTCTTGTAAGGCAAGCTAGCGTTTGTTTCCCAGTCCTAAATGGAGTGGAATCACATGCAGTTTCTGGTCCTATGAGCGAGAGTTGTTTTCTGGTAAGGAAAGTCACTATTGCGCTCCCATTGACATACACAGTGCAAATAGCACATGCGTCTGTTCCCAGCAAGTACAGTGTATCAGACTGAAGAGGAGCTACTGTTCTTGTCAGTTTCCTAAGCAGAGTGGAACTAGATATGGCCCGTGTGTGTAGGAAGCACAGATCTTATGTTCTGAGCAAGCTCACTGTTCTGGCCCTATAGGAAACACAGTAGAGTAGAAGAGTGCACTTTTCTTAAAAGCAGAGTGTGTTTCTTGTAAGGCGAGCTCGTGTTTGTTTCCCAGTCCTAAATGGAGTTGAGTCACATGCAGTTTTTGGCCTACGAGCAAGAGTGGTTTTCTGGTAAGAAGAGTCACTGTTGTGCTCCAAATGTCATATACAGTGCAAATAGCACTCGCGTCTGTTCCCAGCAAGTACAGTGTATCGGACTGAATAGGAGCTACTGTTTTTGTCAGGTTCCTAAGCAGACTTGAAATAGATATGGCCGTGTGTGTAGGAAGCACAGTTTTTTTGTTCTGAGCAAGCTCACTGTTCGGAACACATAGGAAACACAGTAGAGTAGAAGAGTGCTCTTTTCTCAAAAGCAGAGTGTGTTTATGGAAGGCGAGGTAGCGTTTGTTTCCCAGTCCTAAATGGAGTTGAGTCACAAGCAGTTTTTTGTCCTACAAGCAAGAGTTGTTTTCTGGTAAGACGAGTCACTATTGTGCTCCAATTGCCATACACAGTGCAAATAGCACTCACGTCTGTTCCGAGCAAGTACAGTGTATTGGACTGAAGAGGAGCTGCTGTTCTTGTCAGTTTCCTAAGCAGAGTTGAACTAGATATGGCCCGTGTATGTAGGAAGCACAGTGCTTTTTTTCTGAGCAAGCTCACTGTTTGGACCCCATAGGAAACACAGTAGAGTAGAAGAGTGCTCTTTTCTCAAAAGCAGAGTGTGTTTCACGTAAGGCGAGCTAGCATTTGTTTCCCAGTCCTAAATGGAGTTGATTCACATGCAGTTTCTGGTCCTACGAGCATGAGTTGTTTTCTGGTAAGGAAAGTCACTATTGCGCTCCCATTGCCATACACAGTGCAAATAGCCCTCCCGTCTGTTCCCAGCAAGTACAGTGTATCGGACTGAAGAGGATCTACTGTTCTTGTCAGGTTCCTAAGCAGACTTGAACTAGATGTGGCCGTGTTTGTAGGAAACACAGTTTTTTTATTCTGAGCAAGCTCACTGTTCGGAACACATAGGAAACAGTAGAGTAGAAGAGTGCTCTTTTCTCAAAAGCAGATTGTGTTTCTTGTAAGGGGAGCTAGCGTTTGTTTCCCATTCCTATATGGAGTTGAATCACATGCAGTTTCTGTTCCTACGAGCAAGAGTTGTTTTTTGGTATGGAAAGACACTATTGTGCTCCAATTGCCATACACAGTGCAAATAGCACATGCGTCTGTTCCCAGCAAGTACAGTGTATCAGACTGAAGAGGAGCTACTGTTCTTGTCAGTTTCCTAAGCAGAGTTGAACTAGATATGGCCCGTGTGTGTAGGAAGCACAGTTCTTATGTTCTGAGCAAGCTCACTGTTCTGGCCTTATAGGAAACACAGTAGAGTAGAAGAGTGCACTTTTCTTAAAAGCACAGTGTGTTTCTTGTAAGGCGAGCTCACGTTTGTTTCCCAGTCCTAAATGGAGTTGAGTCACGTGCAGTTTCTGGTCCTATGAGCAAGAGTTGTTTTCTGGTAAGAAGAGTCACTGTTGCGCTCCAAATGTCGTATACAGTGCAAATAGCACTCGCATCTGTTCCCAGCAAGTACAGTTTATCGAACTGAATAGGAGCTACTGTTCTTGTCAGTTTCCTAAGCAGACTTGATCTAGATATGGCCGTGTGTGTAGGAAGCACAGTTTTTTTGTTCTGAGCAAGCTCACTGTTCGGAACACATAGGAAACACAGTAGAGTAGAAGAGTGCTCTTTTCTCAAAAGCAGAGTGTGTTTTTGGAAGTCGAGCTAGCGTTTGTTTCCCAGTCCTAAATGGAGTTGAGTCACATGCAGTTTTCTGTCCTACGAGCAAGAGTTGTTTTCTGGTAAGACGAGTCACTATTGTGCTCCAATTGCCATACACAGTGCAAATAGCACTCGCGTCTGTTCCGAGCAAGTACAGTGTATTGGACTGAAGAGGATCTACTGTTCTTGTCAGGTTCCTAAGCAGAGTTGAACTAGATATGGTCCGTGTGTGTAGGAAGCACAGTTGTTTTGTTCTGAGCAAGCTCACTGTTTAGACCCCATAGGAAACACAGTAGAGTAGAAGAGTGCTCTTTTCTCAAAAGCAGAGTGTGTTTATTTTAAGGCGACCTAGCGTTTGTTTCCCAGTCCTAAATGGAGTGTAATCACATGCAGTTTCTGGTCCTATGAACAAGAGTTGTTTTATGGTAAGAAGAGTCACTATTGCGCTGCCATTGCCATACACAGGACTAATAGCACTGTTGTCTGTTCCCAGCAGTATAGTGTATTGGACTGAAGAGGATCTACTGTTCTTGTCAGGTTCCTAAGCAGAATTGAACTAGATATGGCCGTGTGTGTAGGAAGCACAGTTCTTTTGTTCTGAGCAAGTTCACTGATCGGACCTCTTAGGAAACACAATAGAGTAGAAGAGTGCTTTTTTCTCTAAATCAGAGTGTGTTTCTTGTAAGGTGAGTTAGTGTTTGTTTCCCAGTCCTAAGTGGAGTTGAATCACATGCAGTTTCTGGTCCTACGAGCAAGAGTTGTTTTCTGGTAAGAAGAGTCACTATTGTGCTCCCATTGTCATACACAGGGCAAATAGCACACGCGTCTGTTCCCAGCATGTACAGTGTATTGGACTGAATAGGATCTACTGTTCTTGTCAGGTTCCTAAGCACAGTTGAACTAGATTTGGCCGTGTGTGTAGGAAGCACAGTTCTTTTGTTCTGTGCAAGCTCACTGTTCTGGCCCTATAGGAAACACAGTAGAGTAGAAGAGTGCTCTTTTCTCAAAAGCAGGGTGTGTTTCATGTAAGGCGAGCTAGCATTTGTTTCCCAGTCCTAAATGGAGTTGAATCACATGCAGTTTCTGGTCCTACGAGCAAGAGTTGTTTTCTGGTAAGGAAAGTCACTATTGCGCTCCCATTTCCATACACAGTGCAAATAGCCCTCCAGTCTGTTCCCAGCAACTACAGTGTATCGGACTGAAGAGGATCTACTGTTCTTGTCAGGTTCCTAAGCAGACTTGAACTAGATGTGGCCGTGTTTGTGGAAGCACAGTTTTTTTATTCTGAGCAAGCTCACTGTTCGGAACACATAGGAAACAGTAGAGTAGAAGAGTGCTCTTTTCTGAAAAGCAGAGTGTGTTTCTTCGAAGGCGAGCTAGTGTTTGTTTCTCAGTCCTAAATGGAGTTGAGTCACATGCAGTTTTTTGTCTTACGAGCAAGAGTTGTTTTCTGGTAAGACGAGTCACTATTGTGCTCCAATTGCCATACACAGTGCAAATAGCACTAGCGTCTGTTCCCAGCAAGTACAGTGTATTGGACTGAAGAGGAGCTACTGTTCTTGTCAGTTTCCTAAGCAGAGTTGAACTAGATATGGCCCGTGTGTGTAGGAAGCACAGTTCTTTTGTTCTGAGCAAGCTCACTGTT
Source organism: Peromyscus eremicus (assembly GCF_949786415.1). Taxonomy (NCBI): domain Eukaryota; kingdom Metazoa; phylum Chordata; class Mammalia; order Rodentia; family Cricetidae; genus Peromyscus; species Peromyscus eremicus. Next base: position 98,769 of record NW_026735053.1, on the reverse strand, counting down.
TGGACCCCATAGGAAACACAGTAGAGTAGAAGAGTGCTCTTTTCTCTAAAGCAGTGTGTTTCTTGTAAGGTGAGCTAGCGTTTGTTTCCCAGTCCTAAATGGAGATGAGTCACATGCAGTTTTTTGTCCTACGAGCAAGAGTTGTTTTCTGGTAAGGAAAGTCACTATTGCGCTCCCCTTGCCATACATAGTGCAAATAGCACTCGCGTCTATTCCCAGCAAGTACAGTGTATTGGACTGAAGAGGATCTAATGTTCTTGTCAGGTTCCTAAGCAGAGTTGAACTAGATATGGTCCGTGTGTGTAGGAAGCACAGTTGTTTTGTTCTGAGCAAGCTCACTGTTTAGACCCCATAGGAAACACAGTAGAGTAGAAGAGTGCTCTTTTCTCAAAAGCAGAGTGTGTTTCTTGTAAAGCGAGCTAGAGTTTGTTTCCCAGTCCTAAATGGAGTTGAATCCCATGCAGTTTCTCGTCCTAAGAGCAAAAGTTGTTTTCTGATAAGAATTGTCACTATTGCGCTGCCATTGCCATACACAGGACAAATAGCACTGTTGTCTGTTCCCAGCAGTACAGTGTATTGGACTGAAGAGGATCTACTGTTCTTGTCAGGTTCCTAAGCAGAATTGTCCTAGGTATGGTGGTGTGTGTAGGAAGCACGGTTTTTTTGTTCTGAGCAAGCTCACTGTTTGGACCTCATAGGAAACACAGTAGAGTAGAAGAGTGCTCTTTTCTCAAAAGCAGAGTGTGTTTCTTGTAAGGCGAGCTAGCATTTGTTTCCCAGTCCTAAATGGAGTTGAGTCACATGCAGTTTTTTGTCTTACGAGCAAGAGTTGTTTTCTGGTAAGACGAGTCACTATTGTGCTCCAATAGCCATACACAGTGCAAATAGCAGTCCCGTCTGTTCCCAGGAAGTACAGTGTATGGGACTGAAGAGGAGCTACTGTTCTTGTCAGTTTCCTAAGCAGAGTTGAACTAGATATGGCCCGAGTGTAGGAAGCACAGTTCTTTTGTTCTGAGCAAGCTCACTGTTCTGGCCCTATAGGAAACACAGTAGAGTAGAAGAGTGCTCTTTTCTCTAAAGCAGAGTGTGTTTCTTGTAAGGCGAGCTAGCGTTTGTTTCCCAGTCCTAAATGGAGTTGAATCACATGCAGTTTCTGGTCCTACAAGCAAGAGCTGTTTTCTGGTAAGAAGAGTCACTATTGCGCTGCCATTGCATAACACAGGACAAATAGCACTGGCGTCTTTTCCCAGCAAGTACAGTGTATTTGACGAAAGAGGATCTACTGTTCTTGTCAGGTTCCTAATGAGACTTGAACTAGATATGGCCGTGTGTGTTGGAAGCACAGTTTTTTTGTTCTGAGCAAGCTCACTGTTCGGACCCCATAGGTTACACAGTAGAGTAAATGAGTGCTCTTTTCTCTAAAGCAGAGTGTGTTTCTAGTAAGGCGAACTCGCGTTTGTTTCCCAGTCCTAAATGGGTTGTCACAGGCAGTTTTTGGTCCTACGAGCAAGAGTTGTTTTCTGGTAAGAAGAGTCACTATTGTGCTCAAATGCAATACACAGTGCAAATAGCACACGCATCTGTTCCCAGCAAGTACAGTGTATTGGACTGAATAGGAGCTACTGTTCTTCTCAGTTTCCTAAGCAGAGTTGAGCTAGATATGGCCCGTGTGTAGGAAGCACAGTTCTTTTGTTCTGAGCAAGCTCACTGTTCTGGCCCTATAAGAAACACAGTAGAGTAGAAGAGTACTCTTTTCTCTAAAGCAGAGTGTGTTTCTTGTAAGGCGAGCTAGCGTTTGTTTCCCAGTCCTAAATGGAGTTGAATCACATGCAGTTTCTGGTCCTACGAGCAAGAGTTGTTTTCTGGTAAGGAAATTCACTATTGCGCTCCCATTGCCATACACAGTGCAAATAGCACTCGAGTCTGTTCCCAGCAAGTACAGTGTATCGGACTGAAGAGGAGCTACTGTTCTTGTCAGATTCCTAAGCAGAGTTGAACTAGATATGGCCCGTGTGTGTAGGAAGCACAGTTCTTTTGTTCTGAGCAAGCTCACTGTTCGTACCCCATAGGAAACACAGTAGAGTAGAAGAGTGCTCTTTTCTGAAAAGCAGAGTGTGTTTCATGGAAGGCAAGCTAGCATTTGTTTCTCAGTCCTAAATAGAGTTGAATCATATGCAGTTTCTGGTCCTACGAGCAAGAGTTGTTTTCTGGTAAGGAAAGTCACTATTGTGCTCCCATTGCCATCCACAGTGCAAATAGCACTGGCGTCTGTTCCCAGCAAGTACAGTGTATCACACTGAAGAGGAGCTACTGTTCTTGTCAGTTTCCTAAGCAGAGTTGAACTAGATATGGGCCGTGTGTGTAGGAAGCACAGTTTTTTTTTTCTGAGCAAGCTCACTGTTCTGGCCCTATAGGAAACACAGTAGAGTAGAAGAGTGCTCTTTTCTCTATAGCAGAGTGTGTTTCTTGTAAGGCGAGCTACCGTTTGTTTCCCAGTCCTAAATGGAGTTGAATCACATGCAGTTTCTGGTCCTACGAGCAAGAGTTGTTTTATGGTAAGAAGAGTCACTATTGTGCTCCAATTGCCATATACAGGACAAATAGCACTGGTGTCTGTTCCCAGCAAGTACAGTGTATTGGACTGAAGAGGATCTACTGTTCTTTCAGGTTCCTAAGCAGAATTGAACTAGATATGGCCGTGTGTGTAGGAAGCACAGTTCTTTTGTTCTGAGCAAGCTCACTGTTCGGACCCTATATGAAACACAGTAGAGTAGAAGAGTGTGCTTTTCTCAAAAGCAGAGTGTGTTTCTTGTAAGGCGAGCTCATGTTTGTTTCCCAGTCCTAAATGGAGTTGAATCACATGCAGTTTCTGGTCCACGAGCAAGAGTTGTTTTCTGGTAAGAAGAGTCACTATTGCGCTGCCATTGCCATACACAGACAAATAGCATTGGCGTCTGTTCCCAGCAAGTACACTGCATTGGACTGAAGAGGAGCTACTGTTCTTGTCAGTTTACTAAGCAGAGTTGAACTAGATAAGGTCCGTGTGTGTAGGAAGCACAGTTCTTTTGTTCTGAGCAAGCTCACTGTTTGGACCCCATAGGAAACACAGTAGAGTAGAAGAGTGCTCTTTTCTCTAAAGCAGAGTGTGTTTCTTATAAGGCGAGCTACCGTTTGTTTCCCAGTCCTAAATGGAGTGGAATCACATGCAGTTTCTGGTCCTACTAGCAAGAGTTGTTTTCTGGTAAAGAAAGTCACTATTGTGCTCCCATTGCCATACACAGTGCAAATAGCCCTCGCGTCTGTTCCCAGCAAGTACAGTGTATGGGACTGAGGGAGGAGCTACTGTTCTTGTCAGTTTCCTAAGTAGAGTTGAAGTAGATTTGGCCCGTGTGTGTAGGAAGCACAGTTCTTATGTTCTGAGCAAGTCACTGTTCTGGCCCTATAGGAAACACAGTAGAGTAGAAGAGTGCTCTTTTCTCAAAAGCGGAGTGTGTTTCTTGTAAGGCGAGCTAGCGTTTGTTTCCTAGTCCTAAATGGAGTTGAATCACATGCAGTTTCAGGTCCTACGATCAAGAGTTCTTTTCTGGTAAGGAAAGTCACATTGAGCTCCCATTGCCGTACACAGTGCAAATAGCACTTGCGTCTGTTCTTAGCAAGTACAGTGCATTGGATTGGATAGGTGCTACTGTTCTTGTCAGTTTCCTAAGCAGAGTTGAACTAGATATGGTCCGTGTGTGTAGGAAGCACAGTTCTTTTGTTCTGAGCAAGCTCACTGTTTGGACCCCATAGGAAACACAGTAGAGTAGAAGAGTGCTCTTTTCTCTAAAGCAGAGTGTATTTCTTGTAAGGCGTGCTAGCGTTTGTTTCGCAGTCCTAAATGGAATTGAATCCCATGCAGTTTCTGGTACTATGAGCAAGAGTTGTTTTATGGTAAGAAGAGTCACTATTGCACTGCCATTGCCATACACAGGACAAATAGCACTGGCATCTGTTCGCAGCAAGTACAGTGTATTGGGCTGAAGAGGATCTACTGTTCTTGTCAGGTTCCTAAGCAGACTTGAACTAGATATGGCCGTGTGTGTAGGAAGCACAGTTTTTTTTTCTGAGCAAGCTCACTGTTCGGACCCCATAGGAAACACAGTAGAGTAGAAGAGTGCTTTTTTCTCAAAAGCAGAGTGTGTTTCTTTTAAGGCAAGCTAGCATTTGTTTCCCATTCCTAAATGGAGTGGAATCACATGCAGTTTGTGTTCCTACGAGCAAGAGTTGTTTTCTGGTAAGGAAAGTCACTATTGTGCTCCCATTGCCATACACAGTGCAAATAGCCCTCCCATCTGTTCCCAGCAAGTACAGTGTATTGGACTGAAGAGGCGCAACTGTTCTTCTAAGATTCCTAAGCAGAGTTGAACTAGATATGGCCCGTGTGTGTAAGAAGCACATTTTTTTTTTTCTGAGCAAGCTCACTGTTCTGTTCCTATGGGAAACACAGTAGAGTAGAAGAGTGCTCATTTCTCAAAAGCAGAGTGTGTTTCTTGTAAAGCGAGCTAGAGTTTGTTTCCCAGTCCTAAATGGAGTTGAATCACATGCAGTTTCTGGTCCACGAGCAAGAGTTGTTTTCTGGTAAGAAGAGTCACTATTGCGCTGCCATTGCCATACACAGGACAAATAGCACTGGCGTCTGTTCCCAGCAAGTACAGTGTATTGGACTGAAGAGGATCTACTGTTCTTGTCAGGTTCCTAAGCATACTTGAACTAGATATGGCCGTGTGTGTAGGAAGCACAGTTCTTTTGATTTGAGCAAGTTCACTGTTCGGACCTCTTAGGAAACACAATAGAGTAGAAGAGTGCTTTTTTCTCTAAATCAGAGTGTGTTTCTTGTAAGGCGAGCTAGTGTTTGTTTCCCAGTCCTAAATGGAGTTGCCTCACATGCAGTTTCTGGTCCTACGATCAAGAGTTGTTTTCTGTTAAGAAGAGTCACTATTGTGCTCCCATTGTCATACACAGGGCAAATATCACTCGCGTCTGTTCCCAGTATGCACAGTGTATTGGACTGAAGAGGATCTAATGTTCTTGTCAGGTTCCTAAGCAGAGTTGAACTAGATATGGCCGTGTGTAGGAAGCACAGTTCTTTTGTTCTGAGCAAGCTCACTGTTCTGGCCCTACAGGAAACACAGTAGAGTAGAAGAGTGCTCTTTTCTCAAAAGCACACTGTGTTTCTTGTAAGGCAAGCTAGCGTTTGTTTCCCAGTCCTAAATGGAGTGGAATCACATGCAGTTTCTGGTCCTATGAGCGAGAGTTGTTTTCTGGTAAGGAAAGTCACTATTGCGCTCCCATTGCCATACACAGTGCAAATAGCACATGCGTCTGTTCCCAGCAAGTACAGTGTATCAGACTGAAGAGGAGCTACTGTTCTTGTCAGGTTCCTAAGCAGACTTGAACTAGATGTGGCCGTGTTTGTAGGAAGCACAGTTTTTTTATTCTGAGCAAGCTCACTGTTCGGAACACATAGGAAACAGTAGAGTAGAAGAGTGCTCTTTTCTCAAAAGCAGATTGTGTTTCTTGTAAGGGGAGCTAGCGTTTGTTTCCCATTCCTATATGGAGTTGAATCACATGCAGTTTCTGTTCCTACGAGCAAGAGTTGTTTTTTGGTAAGGAAAGACACTATTGTGCTCCAATTGCCATACACAGTGCAAATAGCACATGCGTCTGTTCCCAGCAAGTACAGTGTATCAGACTGAAGAGGAGCTACTGTTCTTGTCAGTTTCCTAAGCAGAGTTGAACTAGATATGGCCCATGTGTGTAGGTAGCACAGTTCTTATGTTCTGAGCAAGCTCACTGTTCTGGCCTTATAGGAAACACAGTAGAGTAGAAGAGTGCACTTTTCTTAAAAGCAAAGTGTGTTTCTTGTAAGGCGAGCTCGCGTTTGTTTCCCAGTCCTAAATGGAGTTGAGTCTCGTGCAGTTTCTGGTCCTATGAGCAAGAGTTGTTTTCTGGTAAGAAGAGTCACTGTTGCGCTCCAAATGTCGTATACAGTGCAAATAGCACTCGCATCTGTTCCCAGCAAGTACAGTTTATCGAACTGAATAGGAGCTACTGTTCTTGTCAGTTTCCTAAGCAGACTTGATCTAGATATGGCCGTGTGTGTAGGAAGCACAGTTTTTTTGTTCTGAGCAAGCTCACTGTTCGGAACACATAGGAAACACAGTAGAGTAGAAGAGTGCTCTTTTCTCAAAAGCAGAGTGTGTTTTTGGAAGTCGAGCTAGCGTTTGTTTCCCAGTCCTAAATGGAGTTGAGTCACATGCAGTTTTCTGTCCTACGAGCAAGAGTTGTTTTCTGGTAAGACGAGTCACTATTGTGCTCCAATTGCCATACACAGTGCAAATAGCACTCGCGTCTGTTCCGAGCAAGTACAGTGTATTGGACTGAAGAGGATCTACTGTTCTTGTCAGGTTCCTAAGCAGAGTTGAACTAGATATGGTCCGTGTGTGTAGGAAGCACAGTTGTTTTGTTCTGAGCAAGCTCACTGTTTAGACCCCATAGGAAACACAGTAGAGTAGAAGAGTGCTCTTTTCTCAAAAACAGAGTGTGTTTATTTTAAGGCGACCTAGCGTTTGTTTCCCAGTCCTAAATGGAGTGTAATCACATGCAGTTTCTGGTCCTATGAGCAAGAGTTGTTTTATGGTAAGAAGAGTCACTATTGCGCTGCCATTGCCATACACAGGACTAATAGCACTGTTGTCTGTTCCCAGCAGTATAGTGTATTGGACTGAAGAGGATCTACTGTTCTTGTCAGGTTCCTAAGCAGAATTGAACTAGATATGGCCGTGTGTGTAGGAAGCACAGTTCTTTTGTTCTGAGCAAGTTCACTGTTCGGACCTCTTAGGAAACACAATAGAGTAGAAGAGTGCTTTTTTCTCTAAATCAGAGTGTGTTTCTTGTAAGGTGAGTTAGTGTTTGTTTCCCAGTCCTAAGTGGAGTTGAATCACATGCAGTTTCTGGTCCTACGAGCAAGAGTTGTTTTCTGGTAAGAAGAGTCACTATTGTGCTCCCATTGTCATACACAGGGCAAATAGCACACGCGTCTGTTCCCAGCATGTACAGTGTATTGGACTGAATAGGATCTACTGTTCTTGTCAGGTTCCTAAGCACAGTTGAACTAGATATGGCCCGTGTGTGTAGGTAGCACAGTTCTTATGTTCTGAGCAAGCTCACTGTTCTGGCCTTATAGGAAACACAGTAGAGTAGAAGAGTGCACTTTTCTTAAAAGCAAAGTGTGTTTCTTGTAAGGCGAGCTCGCGTTTGTTTCCCAGTCCTAAATGGAGTTGAGTCATGTGCAGTTTCTGGTCCTATGAGCAAGAGTTGTTTTCTGGTAAGAAGAGTCACTGTTGCGCTCCAAATGTCGTATACTGTGCAAATAGCACTCGCATCTGTTCCCAGCAAGTACAGTTTATCGAACTGAATAGGAGCTACTGTTCTTGTCAGTTTCCTAAGCAGACTTGATCTAGATATGGCCGTGTGTGTAGGAAGCACAGTTTTTTTGTTCTGAGCAAGCTCACTGTTCGGAACACATAGGAAACACAGTAGAGTAGAAGAGTGCTCTTTTCTCAAAAGCAGAGTGTGTTTTTGGAAGTCGAGCTAGCGTTTGTTTCCCAGTCCTAAATGGAGTTGAGTCACATGCAGTTTTCTGTCCTACGAGCAAGAGTTGTTTTCTGGTAAGACGAGTCACTATTGTGCTCCAATTGCCATACACAGTGCAAATAGCACTCGCGTCTGTTCCGAGCAAGTACAGTGTATTGGACTGAAGAGGATCTACTGTTCTTGTTAGGTTCCTAAGCAGAGTTGAACTAGATATGGTCCGTGTGTGTAGGAAGCACAGTTGTTTTGTTCTGAGCAAGCTCACTGTTTAGACCCCATAGGAAACACAGTAGAGTAGAAGAGTGCTCTTTTCTCAAAAGCAGAGTGTGTTTATTTTAAGGCGACCTAGCGTTTGTTTCCCAGTCCTAAATGGAGTGTAATCACATGCAGTTTCTGGTCCTATGAGCAAGAGTTGTTTTATGGTAAGAAGAGTCACTATTGCGCTGCCATTGCCATACACAGGACTAATAGCACTGTTGTCTGTTCCCAGCAGTATAGTGTATTGGACTGAAGAGGATCTACTGTTCTTGTCAGGTTCCTAAGCAGAATTGAACTAGATATGGCCGTGTGTGTAGGAAGCACAGTTCTTTTGTTCTGAGCAAGTTCACTGTTCGGACCTCTTAGGAAACACAATAGAGTAGAAGAGTGCTTTTTTCTCTAAATCAGAGTGTGTTTCTTGTAAGGTGAGTTAGTGTTTGTTTCCCAGTCCTAAGTGGAGTTGAATCACATGCAGTTTCTGGTCCTACGAGCAAGAGTTGTTTTCTGGTAAGAAGAGTCACTATTGTGCTCCCATTGTCATACACAGGGCAAATAGCACACGCGTCTGTTCCCAGCATGTACAGTGTATTGGACTGAATAGGATCTACTGTTCTTGTCAGGTTCCTAAGCACAGTTGAACTAGATTTGGCCGTGTGTGTAGGAAGCACAGTTCTTTTGTTCTGTGCAAGCTCACTGTTCTGGCCCTATAGGAAACACAGTTGAGTAGAAGAGTGCTCTTTTCTCAAAAGCAGGGTGTGTTTCATGTAAGGCGAGCTAGCATTTGTTTCCCAGTCCTAAATGGTGTTGAATCACATGCAGTTTCTGGTCCTACGAGCAAGAGTTATTTTCTGGTAAGGAAAGTCACTATTGCGCTCCCATTTCCATACACAGTGCAAATAGCCCTCCAGTCTGTTCCCAGCAACTACAGTGTATCGGACTGAAGAGGATCTACTGTTCTTGTCAGGTTCCTAAGCAGACTTGAACTAGATGTGGCCGTGTTTGTGGAAGCACAGTTTTTTTATTCTGAGCAAGCTCACTGTTCGGAACACATAGGAAACAGTAGAGTAGAAGAGTGCTCTTTTCTGAAAAGCAGAGTGTGTTTCTTCGAAGGCGAGCTAGTGTTTGTTTCTCAGTCCTAAATGGAGTTGAGTCACATGCAGTTTTTTGTCTTACGAGCAAGAGTTGTTTTCTGGTAAGACGAGTCACTATTGTGCTCCAATTTCCATACACAGTGCAAATAGCACTAGCGTCTGTTCCCAGCAAGTACAGTGTATTGGACTGAAGAGGAGCTACTGTTCTTGTCAGTTTCCTAAGCAGAGTTGAACTAGATATGGCCCGTGTGTGTAGGAAGCACAGTTCTTTTGTTCTGAGCAAGCTCACTGTTTGGACCCCATAGGAAACACAGTAGAGTAGAAGAGTGCTCTTTTCTCTAAAGCAGAGTGTGTTTCTTGTAAGACGAGCTAGCATTTGTTTCCCAGTCCTAAATGGAGTGGAATCACATGCAGTTTCTGGTCCTATGAGCAAGAGTTGTTTTCTGGTAAGGAAAGTCACTATTGCGCTCCCATTGCCATACACACTGCAAATAGCACATGCGTGTGTTCCCAGCAAGTACAGTGTATCAGACTGAAGAGGAGCTACTGTTCTTGTCAGTTTCCTAAGCAGAGTTGAACTCGATATGGCCCGTGTGTGTAGGAAGCACAGTTCTTATGTTCTGAGCAAGCTCACTGTTTCGGCCCTATAGGAAACACAGTAGAGTAGAAGAGTGCACTTTTCTTAAAAGCAGAGTGTGTTGCTTGTAAGGCAAGCTCGCGTTTGTTTCCCAGTCCTAAATGGAGATGAGTCACATGCAGTTTTTTGTCCTACGAGCAAGAGTTGTTTTCTGGTAAGGAAAGTCACTATTGCGCTCCCCTTGCCATACATAGTGCAAATAGCACTCGCGTCTATTCCCAGCAAGTACAGTGTATTGGACTGAAGAGGATCTAATGTTCTTGTCAGGTTCCTAAGCAGAGTTGAACTAGATATGGTCCGTGTGTGTAGGAAGCACAGTTGTTTTGTTCTGAGCAAGCTCACTGTTTAGACCCCATAGGAAACACAGTAGAGTAGAAGAGTGCTCTTTTCTCAAAAGCAGAGTGTGTTTCTTGTAAAGCGAGCTAGAGTTTGTTTCCCAGTCCTAAATGGAGTTGAATCCCATGCAGTTTCTCGTCCTAAGAGCAAAAGTTGTTTTCTGATAAGAATTGTCACTATTGCGCTGCCATTGCCATACACAGGACAAATAGCACTGTTGTCTGTTCCCAGCAGTACAGTGTATTGGACTGAAGAGGATCTACTGTTCTTGTCAGGTTCCTAAGCAGAATTGTCCTAGGTATGGTGGTGTGTGTAGGAAGCACGGTTTTTTTGTTCTGAGCAAGATCACTGTTTGGACCTCATAGGAAACACAGTAGAGTAGAAGAGTGCTCTTTTCTCAAAAGCAGAGTGTGTTTCTTGTAAGGCGAGCTAGCATTTGTTTCCCAGTCCTAAATGGAGTTGAGTCACATGCAGTTTTTTGTCTTACGAGCAAGAGTTGTTTTCTGGTAAGACGAGTCACTATTGTGCTCCAATAGCCATACACAGTGCAAATAGCAGTCCCGTCTGTTCCCAGGAAGTACAGTGTATGGGACTGAAGAGGAGCTACTGTTCTTGTCAGTTTCCTAAGCAGAGTTGAACTAGATATGGCCCGAGTGTAGGAAGCACAGTTCTTTTGTTCTGAGCAAGCTCACTGTTCTGGCCCTATAGGAAACACAGTAGAGTAGAAGAGTGCTCTTTTCTCTAAAGCAGAGTGTGTTTCTTGTAAGGCAAGCTAGCGTTTGTTTCCCAGTCCTAAATGGAGTTGAATCACATGCAGTTTCTGGTCCTACAAGCAAGAGCTGTTTTCTGGTAAGAAGAGTCACTATTGCGCTGCCATTGCCATACACAGGACAAATAGCACTGGCGTCTTTTCCCAGCAAGTACAGTGTATTGGACGAAAGAGGATCTACTGTTCTTGTCAGGTTCCTAATGAGACTTGAACTAGATATGGCCGTGTGTGTTGGAAGCACAGTTTTTTTGTTCTGAGCAAGCTCACTGTTCGGACCCCATAGGTTACACAGTAGAGTAAATGAGTGCTCTTTTCTCTAAAGCAGAGTGTGTTTCTAGTAAGGCGAACTCACGTTTGTTTCCCAGTCCTAAATGGGTTGTCACAGGCAGTTTTTGGTCCTACGAGCAAGAGTTGTTTTCTGGTAAGAAGAGTCACTATTGCGCTCAAATGCAATACACAGTGCAAATAGCACATGCATCTGTTCCCAGCAAGTACAGTGTATTGGACTGAATAGGAGCTACTGTTCTTCTCAGTTTCCTAAGCAGAGTTGAGCTAGATATGGCCCGTGTGTAGGAAGCACAGTTCTTTTGTTCTGAGCAAGCTCACTGTTCTGGCCCTATAAGAAACACAGTAGAGTAGAAGAGTACTCTTTTCTCTAAAGCAGAGTGTGTTTCTTGTAAGGCGAGCTAGCGTTTGTTTCCCAGTCCTAAATGGAGTTGAATCACATGCAGTTTCTGGTCCTACGAGCAAGAGTTGTTTTCTGGTAAGGAAAGTCACTATTGCGCTCCCATTGCCATACACAGTGCAAATAGCACTCGCGTCTGTTCCCAGCAAGTACAGTGTATCGGACTGAAGAGGAGCTACTGTTCTTGTCAGATTCCTAAGCAGAGTTGAACTAGATATGGCCCGTGTGTGTAGGAAGCACAGTTCTTTTGTTCTGAGCAAGCTCACTGTTCGTACCCCATAGGAAACACAGTAGAGTAGAAGAGTGCTCTTTTCTGAAAAGCAGAGTGTGTTTCATGGAAGGCAAGCTAGCATTTGTTTCTCAGTCCTAAATAGAGTTGAATCATATGCAGTTTCTGGTCCTACGAGCAAGAGTTTTTTTCTGGTAAGGAAAGTCACTATTGTGCTCCCATTGCCATCCACAGTGCAAATAGCACTGGCGTCTGTTCCCAGCAAGTACAGTGTATCACACTGAAGAGGAGCTACTGTTCTTGTCAGTTTCCTAAGCAGAGTTGAACTAGATATGGGCCGTGTGTGTAGGAAGCACAGTTTTTTTTTTCTGAGCAAGCTCACTGTTCTGGCCCTATAGGAAACACAGTAGAGTAGAAGAGTGCTCTTTTCTCTAAAGCAGAGTGTGTTTCTTGTAAGGCGAGCTACCGTTTGTTTCCCAGTCCTAAATGGAGTTGAATCACATGCAGTTTCTGGTCCTACGAGCAAGAGTTGTTTTATGGTAAGAAGAGTCACTATTGTGCTCCAATTGCCATATACAGGACAAACAGCACTGGTGTCTGTTCCCAGCAAGTACAGTGTATTGGACTGAAGAGGATCTACTGTTCTTTCAGGTTCCTAAGCAGAATTGAACTAGATATGGCCGTGTGTGTAGGAAGCACAGTTCTTTTGTTCTGAGCAAGCTCACTGTTCGGACCCCATATGAAACACAGTAGAGTAGAAGAGTGTGCTTTTCTCAAAAGCAGAGTGTGTTTCTTGTAAGGCGAGCTAGAGTTTGTTTCCCAGTCCTAAATGGAGTTGAATCACATGCAGTTTCTGGTCCACGAGCAAGAGTTGTTTTCTGGTAAGAAGAGTCACTATTGCGCTGCCATTGCCATACACAGACAAATAGCATTGGCGTCTGTTCCCAGCAAGTACACTGCATTGGACTGAAGAGGAGCTACTGTTCTTGTCAGTTTACTAAGCAGAGTTGAACTAGATAAGGTCCGTGTGTGTAGGAAGCACAGTTCTTTTGTTCTGAGCAAGCTCACTGTTTGGACCCCATAGGAAACACAGTAGAGTAGAAGAGTGCTCTTTTCTCTAAAGCAGAGTGTGTTTCTTATAAGGCAAGCTACCGTTTGTTTCCCAGTCCTAAATGGAGTGGAATCACATGCAGTTTCTGGTCCTACTAGCAAGAGTTGTTTTCTGGTAAAGAAAGTCACTATTGTGCTCCCATTGCCATACACAGTGCAAATAGCCCTCGCGTCTGTTCCCAGCAAGTACAGTGTATGGGACTGAGGGAGGAGCTACTGTTCTTGTCAGTTTCCTAAGTAGAGTTGAAGTAGATTTGGCCCGTGTGTGTAGGAAGCACAGTTCTTATGTTCTGAGCAAGTCACTGTTCTGGCCCTATAGGAAACACAGTAGAGTAGAAGAGTGCTCTTTTCTCAAAAGCGGAGTGTGTTTCTTGTAAGGCGAGCTAGCGTTTGTTTCCTAGTCCTAAATGGAGTTGAATCACATGCAGTTTCAGGTCCTACGATCAAGAGTTCTTTTCTGGTAAGGAAAGTCACATTGAGCTCCCATTGCCGTACACAGTGCAAATAGCACTTACGTCTGTTCTTAGCAAGTACAGTGCATTGGATTGGATAGGTGCTACTGTTCTTGTCAGTTTCCTAAGCAGAGTTGAACTAGATATGGTCCGTGTGTGTAGGAAGCACAGTTCTTTTGTTCTGAGCAAGCTCACTGTTTGGACCCCATAGGAAACACAGTAGAGTAGAAGAGTGCTCTTTTCTCTAAAGCAGAGTGTATTTCTTGTAAGGCGTGCTAGCGTTTGTTTCGCAGTCCTAAATGGAATTGAATCCCATGCAGTTTCTGGTACTATGAGCAAGAGTTGTTTTATGGTAAGAAGAGTCACTATTGCACTGCCATTGCCATACACAGGACAAATAGCACTGGCATCTGTTCGCAGCAAGTACAGTGTATTGGGCTGAAGAGGATCTACTGTTCTTGTCAGGTTCCTAAGCAGACTTGAACTAGATATGGCCGTGTGTGTAGGAAGCACAGTTTTTTTTTCTGAGCAAGCTCACTGTTCGGACCCCATAGGAAACACAGTAGAGTAGAAGAGTGCTTTTTTCTCAAAAGCAGAGTGTGTTTCTTTTAAGTCGAGCTAGCATTTGTTTCCCATTCCTAAATGGAGTGGAATCACATGCAGTTTGTGTTCCTACGAGCAAGAGTTGTTTTCTGGTAAGGAAAGTCACTATTGTGCTCCCATTGCCATACACAGTGCAAATAGCCCTCCCATCTGTTCCCAGCAAGTACAGTGTATTGGACTGAAGAGGCGCAACTGTTCTTCTAAGATTCCTAAGCAGAGTTGAACTAGATATGGCCCGTGTGTGTAAGAAGCACATTTTTTTTTTTCTGAGCAAGCTCACTGTTCTGTTCCTATGGGAAACACAGTAGAGTAGAAGAGTGCTCATTTCTCAAAAGCAGAGTGTGTTTCTTGTAAAGCGAGCTAGAGTTTGTTTCCCAGTCCTAAATGGAGTTGAATCACATGCAGTTTCTGGTCCACGAGCAAGAGTTGTTTTCTGGTAAGAAGAGTCACTATTGCGCTGCCATTGCCATACACAGGACAAATAGCACTGGCGTCTGTTCCCAGCAAGTACAGTGTATTGGACTGAAGAGGATCTACTGTTCTTGTCAGGTTCCTAAGCAGACTTGAACTAGATATGGCCGTGTGTGTAGGAAGCACAGTTCTTTTGTTCTCAGCAAGCTCACTGTTCGGACCCTATAGGAAACACATTAGAGTAGAAGAGTGCTCTTTTCTCTAAAGCAGAGTTTGTTTCTTGTAAGGCGAGCTAGCGTTTGTTTCCTAGTCCTAAATGGAGTTGAATCACATGCAGTTTCAGGTCCTACGAACAAGAGTTCTTTTCTGGTAAGGAAAGTCACATTGCGCTCTCATTGCCATACACAGTGCAAATAGCCCTCCCACCTGTTCCCAGCAAGTACAGTGTATTGGACTGAAGAGGAGCTACTGTTCTTCTCAGTTTCCTAAGCAGAATTGAACTAAATATGGCCGTGTGTGTAGGAAGCACAGTTCTTTTGTTCTGAGCAAGCTCACTGTTCTGGCCCTATAGGAAACACAGTAGAGTAGAAGAGTGCTCTTTTCTCTAAAGCAGAGTGTGTTTCTTGTAAGGCGAGCTAGCGTTTGTTTTCCAGTCCTAAATGGAGTTGAATCACATGCAGTTTCTAGTCCTACGAGCAAGAGTTGTTTTATGGTAAGAAGAGTCACTTTTGCGCTGCCATTGCCATACACAGGACAAAGCACTGGCGTCTGTTCCCAGCAAGTACAGTGTATTGGACTAAAGAGGATCTACTGTTCTTGTCAGGTTCCTAAGCAGAATTGAACTATATATGGCCGTGTGTGTAGGAAGCACAGTTCTTTTGTTCTGAGCAAGTTCAGTGTTCGGACTCCATAGGAAACACAGTAGAGTAGAAGAGTGCTCTTTTCTCAAAAGCAGAGTGTGTTTCTTGTAAGGCGAGCTAGCATTTGTTTCCCAGTCCTAAATGGAGTTGAGTCACATGCAGTATTTTGTCCTACGAGCAAGATTTGTTTTCTGGTAAGACGAGTCACTATTGTGCTCCAATTGCCATACACAGTGCAAATAGCACTCGCGTCTCTTCCCCGCATGTACAGTGTATTGGACTGAAGAGGAGCTACTGTTCTTGTCAGTTTCCTAAGCAGAGTTGAACTAGATATGGCCCTTGTGTGTAGGAAGCACAGTTCTTTTGTTCTGAGCAAGCTCACTGTTCGGACCCCATAGGAAACACAGTAGAGTAGAAGAGTGCTCTTTTCTCAAAAGCAGAGTGTGTTTCATGTAAGGCGAGCTAGCATTTGTTTCCCAGACCTAAATGGAGTTGAATAACATGGAGTTTCTGGTCCTACGAGCTAGAGTTGTTTTATGGTAAGGAAAGTCACTGTTGTGCTCCCATTGACCTACACAAGGCAAATAGCACTCGCGTCTTTTCCCAGCAAATACAGTGTATTGGACTGAATAGGAGCTACTGTTCTTGTCAGTTTACTAAGCAGAGTTGAACTAGATATGGTCCGTGTGTGTAGGAAGCACAGTTCTTTTGTTCTGAGCAAGCTCACTGTTTGGACCCCATAGGAAACACAGTAGAGTAGAAGAGTGCTCTTTTCTCTAAAGCAGAGTGTGTTTCTTGTAAGGCGAGCTACCGTTTGTTTCCCAGTCCTAAATGGAGTGGAATCACATGCAGTTTCTCGTCCTACAAGCAATAGTTGTTTTCTGGTAAAGAAAGTCACTATTGCGCTCCCATATCCATACACAGTGCAAATAGCCCTCCCGTCTTTACCCAGCAAGTACAGTGTATTGGACTGAAGAGGAGCTACTGTTCTTCTCAGTTTCCTAAGAAGAGTTGAACTAGGTATGGCCCGTGTGTGTAGGAGGCACAGTTCTTTTTTTCTGAGCAAGCTCACTGTTCTGGCACTATAGGAAGAACAGTAGAGTAGAAGAGTGCTCTTTTCTCAAAAGCAGAGTGTGTTTCTTGGAAGTCGAGCTAGCGTTTGTTTCCCAGTCCTAAATGGAGTTGAGTCACATGCAGTTTTTGGTCCTACGAGCAAGAGTTGTTTTCTGGTAAGACGAGTCACTATTGTGCTCCAATTACCATACACAGTGCAAATAGCACTCGTGTCTGTTCCCCGCAAGTAAAGTGTATCGGACTGAAGAGGAGCTACTGTTCTTGTCAGTTTCCTAAGCAGAGTTGAACTAGATATGGCCCATGTGTAGGAAGCACAGTTCTTTTGTTCTGAGCAAGCTCACTGTTCTGGCCCTATAGGAAACACAGTAGAGTAGAAGAGTGCTCTTTTCTCTAATGCAGAGTGTGTTTCTTGTAAGACAAGCTAGTGTTTGTTTCCCAGTCCTAAATGGAGTTGAATCACATGCAGTTTCTGGTCCTACAAGCAAGAGTTGTTTTATGGTAAGAAGAGTCACTATTGTGCTGCCATTGCCAAACACAGGACAAATAGCACTGGCGTCTGTTCCCAGCAAGTACAGTGTATTGGACTGAAGAGGACCTACTGTTCTTGTCAGGTCCCTAGCAGACTTGAACTAGATATGGCCGTGTGTGTAGGAAGCACAGTTCGTTTGTTCTCAACAAGCTCACTGTTCGGACCCCATAGGAAACACAGTAGAGTAGATGAGTGCTTTTTTCTCAAAAGCAGAGTGTGTTTCTTGTAAGGCAAGCTAGCGTTTGTTTCCCAGTCCTAAATGGTGTTGAATCACATGCAGTTTCTGGTCCTACGAGCAAGAGTTGTTTTCTGGTAAGGAAAGTCACTATTGCGCTCCCATTGCCATCCACAGTGCAAATAGCACTCGCGTCTGTTCCCAGCAAGTACAGTGTATCGGACTGAAGAGGAGCTACTGTTCTTGTCAGTTTCCTAAGCAGAGTTGAACTAGATATGGCCGTGTGTGTAGGAAGCATAGTTTTTTTGTTTTGAGCAAGCTCACTGTTCTGGCCCTATAGGAAGAACAGTAGAGTAGAAGAGTGCTCTTTTCTCAAAAGCAGAGTGTGTTTCTTGTAAAGCGAGCTAGAGTTTGTTTCCCAGTCTTAAATGGAGTTGAGTCACATGCAGTTTTTTGTTCTATGTGCAAGAGTTGTTTTCTGGTAAGACGAGTCACTATTGTGCTCCAAATGCAGTACACAGTGCAAATAGCACTGGCGTCTGTTCCCAGCAAGTACAGTGTATTGGACTGAAGAGGATCTACTGTTCTTGTCAGTTATCTAAGCAGAGTTGAACTAGATATGGCCCGTGTAGGAAGCACAGTTCTTTTGTTCTGAGCACGCTCACTGTTCTGGCCCTGTAGGAAACACAGTAGAGTAGAAGAGTGCTCTTTTTCTAAAGCAGAGTGTGTTTCTTGTAAGGCGAGCTAGCATTTGTTTCCCAGTCCTAAATCGCGTTGAATCCCATGCAGTTTATGGTCCTAAGAGCAAGAGTTGTTTTCTGGTAAGGAAAGTCACTATTGCGCTCTCATTGCCATACACAGTGTAAATAGCACTCGCGTCTGTTCCCAGCAAGTACAGTGTATTGGACTGAAGAGGAGCTACTGTTCTTGTCAGTTTCCTAAGCAGAGTTGAACTACATATGGTCCGTGTGTGTAGGAACCACAGTTCTTTTGTTCGGAACAAGCTCACTGTTTGGACCCCATAGGAAACACATTAGAGTAGAAGAGTGCTCTTTTCTCTAAAGCAGTGTGTTTCTTGTAAGGTGAGCTAGCGTTTGTTTTCAGTCCTAAATGGAGTTGAATCACATGCAGTTTCTGGTCCTACGACCAAGAGTTGTTTTCTGGTAAGGAAAGTCACTATTGTGCTCCCATTGCCATACACAGTGCAAATAGCACAAGCGTCTGTTCCCAGCAAGTACAGTGTATTGGACTGAATAGGAGCTACTGTTCTTGTCAGTTTCCTAAGCAGAGTTGATCTAGATATGGCCCGTGTGTCTAGGAAGCACAGTTCATTTGTTCTGAGCAAGCTAACTGTTCTGGCCCTATAGGAAACACAGTAGAGTAGAAGAGTGCTCTTTTCTCAAAAGCAGAGTGTGTTTCTTGTAAGGTGAGCTAGAGTTTGTTTCCCAGTCCTAAATGGAGTTGAGTCAAATGCAGTTTTTGGTCCTACGAGCAATAGTTGTTTTCTGGTAAGATGAGTCACTATTGTGCTCCAATTGCCATACACAGTGCACATAGCACTCGCGTCTGTTCTCAGCAAGTACAGTGTATCTGACTGAATAGGAGCTGCTGTTCTTGTCAGTTTCCTAAGCAGAGTTGAAATAGATATGGCCCGTGTGTTTAGGAAGCACAGTTATTATGTTCTGAGCAAGCTCACTGTTCTGGTCCTACAGGAAACACAGTAGAGTAGAAGAGTGCTCTTTTCTCTAAAGCAGAGTGTGTTTCTTGTAAGGCGAGCTCGCGTTTGTTTCCCAGTCCTAAATGGAGTTGAATCACAGACAGTTTCTGGTCCTACGAGCAAGAAATGTTTTCTGGTAAGGAAAGTCATTATTGTGCTCCCATTGCCATACACAGTGCAAATAGCACATGTGTCTGTTCCCAGCAAGTACAGTGTATTGGACTGAAGAGGAGCTACTGTTCTTGTCAGGTTCCTAAGCAGAGTTGAACTAGATATGGCCCGTGTGTGTAGGAAGCGAGTTCTTATGTTATGAGCAAGCTCACTGTTCTGGCCCTACAGGAAACACAGTAGAATAGAAGAGTGCTCTTTTCTCTAAAGCAGAGTGTGTTTCTTGTAAAGCAAGCTAGCGTTTGTTTCCCAGTCCTAAATGGAGTTGAGTCACATGCAGTTTTTTGTCCTACGAGCAAGAGTTGTTTTCTGGTAAGACTAGTAAATATTGTTCTCCAATTGCCATACACAGTGAAAATAGCACTCGCGTCTGTTCCACGCAAGTAAAGTGTATTGGACTGAAGAGGAGCTACTGTTCTTGTCAGTTTCCTAAGCAGAGTTGAACTAGATATGGCCCTTGTGTGTAGGAAGCACAGTTCTTTTGTTCTGAGCAAGCTCACTGTTCGGACCCCATAGGAAACACAGTAGAGTAGAAGAGTGCTCTTTTCTCAAAAGCAGAGTGTGTTTCATGTAAGGCGAGCTAGCATTTGTTTCCCAGACATAAATGGAGTTGAATCACATGGAGTTTCTGGTCCTACGAGCTAGAGTTGTTTTATGGTAAGGAAAGTCACTGTTGTGCTCCCATTGCCCTACACAAGGCAAATAGCACTCGCGTCTTTTCCCAGCAAATACAGTGTATTGGACTGAAGAGGAGCTACTGTTCTTGTCAGTTTACTAAGCAGAGTTGAACTAGATATGGTCCGTGTGTGTAGGAAGCACAGTTCTTTTGTTCTGATCAAGCTAACTGTTCTGGCCCTATAGGAAACACAGTAGAGTAGAAGAGTACTCTTTTCTCTAAAGCAGAATGTGTCTCTTGTAAGATGAGCTACCGTTTGTTTCCCAGTCCTAAATGGAGTGGAATCACATGCAGTTTCTGGTCCTAAGAGCAAGAGTTGTTTTCTAGTAAAGAAAGTCACTATTGCGCTCCCATTGCCATACACAGTGCAAATAGCCCTCCCGTCTTTACCCAGCAAGTACAGTGTATTGGACTGAAGAGGAGCTACTGTTCTTCTCAGTTTCCTAAGAAGAGTTGAACTAGGTATGGCCCGTGTGTGTAGGAGGCACAGTTCTTTTTTTCTGAGCAAGCTCACTGTTCTGGCACTATAGGAAGAACAGTAGAGTAGAAGAGTGCTCTTTTCTCAAAAGCAGAGTGTGTTTCTTGGAAGTCGAGCTAGCGTTTGTTTCCCAGTCCTAAATGGAGTTGAGTCACATGCAGTTTTTGGTCCTACGAGCAAGAGTTGTTTTCTGGTAAGACGAGTCACTATTGTGCTCCAATTACCATACACAGTGCAAATAGCACTCGTGTCTGTTCCCCGCAAGTAAAGTGTATCGGACTGAAGAGGAGCTACTGTTCTTGTCAGTTTCCTAAGCAGAGTTGAACTAGATATGGCCCATGTGTAGGAAGCACAGTTCTTTTGTTCTGAGCAAGCTCACTGTTCTGGCCCTATAGGAAACACAGTAGAGTAGAAGAGTGCTCTTTTCTCTAATGCAGTGTGTGTTTCTTGTAAGACAAGGTAGTGTTTGTTTCCCAGTCCTAAATGGAGTTGAATCACAAGCAGTTTCTGGTCCTACAAGCAAGAGTTGTTTTATGGTAAGAAGAGTCACTATTGTGCTGCCATTGCCAAACACAGGACAAATAGCACTGGTGTCTGTTCCCAGCAAGTACACTGTATTGGACTGAAGAGGATCTACTGTTCTTGTCAAGTCCCTAGCAGACTTGAACTAGATATGGCCGTGTGTGTAGGAAGCACAGTTCGTTTGTTCTCAACAAGCTCACTGTTCGGACCCCATAGGAAACACAGTAGAGTAGATGAGTGCTCTTTTCTCAAAAGCAGAGTGGGTTTCTTGTAAGACAAGCTAGCGTTTGTTTCCCAGTCCTAAATGGTGTTGAATCACATGCAGTTTCTGGTCCTACGAGCAAGAGTTGTTTTCTGGTAAGGAAAGTCACTATTGCGCTCCCATTGCCATACACAGTGCAAATAGCACTCGCGTCTGTTCCCAGCAATTACAGTGTACTGGACTGAAGAGGAGCTACTGTTCTTGTCAGTTTCCTAAGCAGACTTGAACTAGATATGGCCGTGTGTGTAGGAAGCACAGTTTTTTTGTTTTGAGCAAGCTCACTGTTCTGGCCCTATAGGAAGCACAGTAGAGTAGAAGAGTGCTCTTTTCTCAAAAGCAGAGTGTGTTTCTTGTAAAGCTAGCTAGAGTTTGTTTCCCAGTCCTAAATGGAGTTGAGTCACATGCAGTTTTTTGTTCTATGTGCAAGAGTTGTTTTCTGGTCAGACGAGTCACTATTGTGCTCCAAATGCAATACACAGTGCAAATAGCACTGGCGTCTGTTCCCAGCAAGTACAGTGTATTGGACTGAAGAGGATCTACTGTTCTTGTCAGTTATCTAAGCAGAGTTGAACTAGATATGGCCCGTGTAGGAAGCACAGTTCTTTTGTTCTGAGCATGCTCACTGTTCTGGCCCTGTAGGAAACACAGTAGAGTAGAAGAGTGCTCTTTTTCTAAAGCAGAGTGTGTTTCTTGTAAGGCGAGCTAGCATTTTTTTCCCAGTCCTAAATCGCGTTGAATCCCATGCAGTTTATGGTCCTAAGAGAAAGAGTTGTTTTCTGGTAAGGAAAGTCACTATTGTGCTCTCATTGCCATACACAGTGTAAATAGCACTCGCGTCTGTTCCCAGCAAGTACAGTGTATTGGACTGAAGAGGAGCTACTGTTCTTGTCAGTTTCCTAAGCAGAGTTGAACTACATATGGTCCGTGTGTGTAGGAACCACAGTTCTTTTGTTCTGAGCAAGCTCACTGTTTGGACCCCATAGGAAACACAGTAGAGTAGAAGAGTGCTCTTTTCTCTAAAGCAGTGTGTTTCTTGTAAGGTGAGCTAGCGTTTGTTTCCCAGTCC
The DNA here is from genome assembly GCF_949786415.1 of Peromyscus eremicus. Classification (NCBI taxonomy): domain Eukaryota; kingdom Metazoa; phylum Chordata; class Mammalia; order Rodentia; family Cricetidae; genus Peromyscus; species Peromyscus eremicus. The sequence continues at coordinate 77,029 of NW_026735053.1, read as the reverse complement.
TAAATGGAGTTGAATCACATGCAGTTTCTGGTCCTACGACCAAGAGTTGTTTTCTGGTAAGGAAAGTCACTATTGTGCTCCCATTGCCATACACAGTGCAAATAGCACAAGCGTCTGTTCCCAGCAAGTACAGTGTATTGGACTGAAGAGGAGCTACTGTTCTTGTCAGTTTCCTAAGCAGAGTTGATCTAGATATGGCCCGTGTGTCTAGGAAGCACATTTCATTTGTTCTGAGCAAGCTAACTGTTCTGGCCCTATAGGAAACACAGTAGAGTAGAAGAGTGCTCTTTTCTCAAAAGCAGAGTGTGTTTCTTGTAAGGTGAGCTAGAGTTTGTTTCCCAGTCCTAAATGGAGTTGAGTCAAATGCAGTTTTTGGTCCTACGAGCAATAGTTGTTTTCTGGTAAGATGAGTCACTATTGTGCTCCAATTGCCATACACAGTGCACATAGCACTCGCGTCTGTTCTCAGCAAGTACAGCGTATCGGACTCAAGAGGAGCTGCTGTTCTTGTCAGTTTCTTAAGCAGAGTTGAAATAGATATGGCCCGTGTGTTTAGGAAGCACAGTTATTATGTTCTGAGCAAGCTCACTGTTCTGGTCCTACAGGAAACACAGTAGAGTAGAAGAGTGCTCTTTTCTCTAAAGCAGAGTGTGTTTCTTGTAAGGTGAGCTCGCGTTTGTTTCCCAGTCCTAAATGGAGTTGAATCACAGACAGTTTCTGGTCCTACGAGCAAGAAATGTTTTCTGGTAAGGAAAGTCATTATTGTGCTCCCATTGCCATACACAGTGCAAATAGCACATGTGTCTGTTCCCAGCAAGTACAGTGTATTGGACTGAAGAGGAGCTACTGTTCTTGTCAGGTTCCTAAGCAGAGTTGAACTAGATATGGCCCGTGTGTGTAGGAAGCGAGTTCTTATGTTATGAGCAAGCTCACTGTTCTGGCCCTACAGGAAACACAGTAGAATAGAAGAGTGCTCTTTTCTCTAAAGCAGAGTGTGTTTCTTGTAAAGCAATCTAGCGTTTGTTTCCCAGTCCTAAATGGAGTTGAGTCACATGCAGTTTTTTGTCCTACGAGCAAGAGTTGTTTTCTGGTAAGACTAGTAAATATTGTTCTCCAATTGCCATACACAGTGAAAATAGCACTCGCGTCTGTTCCACGCAAGTAAAGTGTATTGGACTGAAGAGGAGCTACTGTTCTTGTCAGTTTCCTAAGCAGAGTTGAACTAGATATGGCCCTTGTGTGTAGGAAGCACAGTTCTTTTGTTCTGAGCAAGCTCACTGTTCGGACCCCTTAGGAAACACGGTAGAGTAGAAGAGTGCTCTTTTCTCAAAAGCAGAGTGTGTTTCATGTAAGGCGAGCTAGCATTTGTTTCCCAGACCTAAATGGAGTTGAATCACATGGAGTTTCTGGTCCTACGAGCTAGTGTTGTTTTATGGTAAGGAAAGTCACTGTTGTGCTCCCATTGCCCTACACAAGGAAAATAGCACTCGCGTCTTTTCCCAGCAAATACAGTGTATTGGACTGAATAGGAGCTACTGTTCTTGTCAGTTTACTAAGCAGAGTTGAACTAGATATGGTCCGTGTGTGTAGGAAGCACAGTTCTTTTGTTCTGAGCAAGCTCACTGTTTGGACCCCATAGGAAACACAGTAGAGTAGAAGAGTGCTCTTTTCTCTAAAGCAGAATGTGTTTCTTGTAAGGCGAGCTACCGTTTGTTTCCCAGTCCTAAATGGAGTGGAATCACATGAAGTTTCTGGTCCTACGAGCAAGAGTTGTTTTCTGGTAAAGAAAGTCACTATTGCGCTCCCATTGCCATACACAGTGCAAATAGCCCTCCCGTCTTTACCCAGCAAGTACAGTGTATTGGACTGAAGAGGAGCTACTGTTCTTCTCAGTTTCCTAAGAGGAGTTGAACTAGGTATGGCCCGTGTGTGTAGGAGGCACAGTTCTTTTTTTCTGAGCAAGCTCACTGTTCTGGCACTATAGGAAGAACTGTAGAGTAGAAGAGTGCTCTTTTCTCAAAAGCAGAGTGTGTTTCTTGGAAGTCGAGCTAGCGTTTGTTTCCCAGTCCTAAATGGAGTTGAGTCACATGCAGTTTTTGGTCCTACGAGCAAGAGTTGTTTTCTGGTAAGACGAGTCACTATTGTGCTCCAATTACCGTACACAGTGCAAATAGCACTCGTGTCTGTTCCCCGCAAGTAAAGTGTATCAGACTGAGGTGGAGCTACTGTTCTTGTCAGTTTCCTAAGCAGAGTTGAACTAGATATGGCCCATGTGTAGGAAGCACAGTTCTTTTGTTCTGAGCAAGCTCACTGTTCTGGCCCTATAGGAAACACAGTAGAGTAGAAGAGTGCTCTTTTCTCTAATGCAGAGTGTGTTTCTTGTAAGACAAGGTAGTGTTTGTTTCCCAGTCCTAAATGGAGTTGAATCACATGCAGTTTCTGGTCCTACAAGCAAGAGTTGTTTTATGGTAAGAAGAGTCACTATTGTGCTGCCATTGCCAAACACAGGACAAATAGCACTGGCGTCTGTTCCCAGCAAGTACACTGTATTGGACTGAAGAGGATCTACTGTTCTTGTCAGGTCCCTAGCAGACTTGAACTAGATATGGCCGTGTGTGTAGGAAGCACAGTTCGTTTGTTCTCAACAAGCTCACTGTTCGGACCCCATAGGAAACACAGTAGAGTAGATGAGTGCTCTTTTCTCAAAAGCAGAGTGTGTTTCTTGTAAGGCAAGCTAGCGTTTGTTTCCCAGTCCTAAATGGTGTTGAATCACATGCAGTTTCTGGTCCTACGAGCAAGAGTTGTTTTCTGGTAAGGAAAGTCACTATTGCGCTCCCATTGCCATCCACAGTGCAAATAGCACTCGCGTCTGTTCCCAGCAAGTACAGTGTATCGGACTGAAGAGGAGCTACTGTTCTTGTCAGTTTCCTAAGCAGAGTTGAACTAGTTATGGCCCGTGTGTGTAGGAAGCACAGTTCTTATGTTCTGAGCAAGCTCACTGTTCTGGCCCTATAGGAAACACAGTAGAGTAGAAGAGTGCTCTTTTCTCTAAAGCAGAGTGTGTTTCTTGTAAGGCAAGCTAGCGTTTGTTTCCTAGTCCTAAATGGAGTTGAATCACAAGCAGTTTCAGGTCCTACGAACAAGAGTTGTTTTCTGGTAAGGAAAGTCACATTGCGCTCCAATTGCCATACACTGTGCAAATATCACTCGCGTCTGTTCCCAGCAAGTACAGTGTATTGGACTGAAGAGGATCTACTGTTCTTGTCAGGTTCCTACGCAGACTTGAACTAGATATGGCCGTGTGTGTAGGAAGCACAGTTTTTTTGTTTTGAGCAAGCTCACTGTTCTGGCCCTATAGGAAGCACAGTAGAGTAGAAGAGTGCTCCTTTCTCAAAAGCAGAGTGTGTTTCTTGTAAAGCGAGCTAGAGTTTGTTTCCCAGTCCTAAATGGAGTTGAGTCACATGCAGTTTTTTGTTCTATGTGCAAGAGTTGTTTTCTGGTAAGACGAGTCACTATTGTGCTCCAAATGCCGTGCACAGTGCAAATAGCACTGGCGTCTGTTCCCAGCAAGTACAGTGTATTGGACTGAAGAGGATCTACTGTTCTTGTCAGTTATCTAAGCAGAGTTGAACTAGATATGGCCCGTGTAGGAAGCACAGTTCTTTTGTTCTGAGCACTCTCACTGTTCTGGCCCTGTAGGAAACACAGTAGAGTAGAAGAGTGCTCTTTTTCTAAAGCAGAGTGTGTTTCTTGTAAGGCGAGCTAGTGTCAGGAGCCAAGTAGCCTAACTGATTCTCATGGGAAAAAGCAGTGTACCCAATCTTCCGTTAACAGTTTCAATAGCAACCATTTTTCAACAAAACCACAGTATGTACCTTTTGATCTACTCCCTGAAACATAATGGTTTGCTGTATGGTCCGTTGATCAGGCCCTGGAACAAAGAGACCTTTTCCTGAACCCTACCTTACCCTAACTTCCTCCTAGTAACTTTCCATACCCCTATCTACTTCTCCTAGCTCCTAGCATATATAAACCTGATTCCCCTTGCAATAAACGAGACCTTGACGCAACTCAGACTGACTTTGTCTTCCTTTACGTGCCTGGTCTCCTTTCTCTCTCACCCCCATTGATCTTTCAGGAGGTGCCTCCTCGGGTCTCATCAAATAACGTGGCCCGCGGGACGGGTCAAGTGGCGCCCGAACGTGGGCCTCGAGGCACGGTGACTTACCGGACGACGGATAACAAAAGGGGCCCCGGAGAGAATTAGGGTAGAGACGCCCGGACCGCATCACTCGTGCAACGCGGGAGAGTCTTGAGGTAAGTGTCGTCCAATCGATCAATGGGAAAAAATTTATCTAAAGAGGCTGTTTTTTTTAAAGGAGATGAAAGGGAATCTTCGGGAGAGAGGATTAAGAGTTAAAAAAAAGGATTTAGTAAAGTTCTTTCAATATGTGGAGGAGAAGTGTCCCTGGTTAGTGATTGATGGACCAGGAATTCACCCTTTGACTTGGAACAAGGTTGGAAAAGATATTAACAAATTAATCAGAGACGGGGAAAATGTCCCCGATGCCTTTTTTAGTTTTTATGGTGTGATTAGAGATATTCTAAAGGAAGCAGAGGGAGATGGGCGTGTTTCACATTTACTAGCCCTTGCAGAGGATTTTCTCTCAAACTCCCCCTGCCTGACACCCAAGTGTCCAGAGGTTTATTGACATCTACCGGTAAGAGCGCTCTCTGTCTTGTCTGTGTCTCTCTGTCTTGTTACTTTTGTTTTGTACTTTGCAGGCTCGATTTGTACTTTGCAGGCTCTCACTGGGACAGACGTGTCCAGACAGTGAACCTGGCGGCGAAGGGAGACGTCCCAGAGCCCTAAAGCCACCTCAGAGGTGACGATCTGGTTTAGGAGCATCTTTGGGTATCTTCCCCCACGGTGGGAGGAAGTGCCACTTTGTATTTTGTCCCGGGAATTTGTCAGAGCCATTTTGTGGGTTTTTTTTGTATGTTTTGTTGTGATCATTGTTACTTTACTCTCTTCTTCTCTTCCAAGAAACAAGGTGCATGTCTGACTGACAGGGATGTGGAAGCCCCTGATGTCTGTTTAATTAAGGACAGAGATCCTCCAGTCTGGATTGTTTTTGGTGTGATTGAGCCTGGAGGGTCAAAACCTCCCCCCCCAAAGCACATCAAGCTGTCATTGTTCTTGGAGCTTTGTTGGTTGTTTTGTTGGGGCAAAGTTTTTTCGTGTGCCCTTGGTCTTGTGTGTAATGTGTTAATTGTTCTCATTGTTGACTTGACTGTGACGGATGCTATGGGACAGTTCCCTTCTTCTCCACTAGACCTTTGCCTAGCCCACTGAAAGGATGTGTGAGCCACAATAGAGGGAACTGGGTCCCCCACTCCCACTCCCCGACTGAACTGAGATAAACAGGTGGCTCCTGCCAGGTGGGGCTTGCATACTGCAAGAGGGGCTCACTAGCTGTGAATGAGGCTGTCGTCTCAGTGCTGATGTTCTGGTTCTTGGATTGTCTGTGTAAATGTTATTTGTTTTTGTCTACTAACCTCCCTTATTTTTCTAGAGGAAGAGGAGGAGAGAGAGGCATAACAAAGGCTACCTCCATCCCTCCCTAGCTCTCTTGCTATCAGGACTGCAGCCAGCTGGCTGCTCTCACAAGGGTGGGGGTGCGTGCTCTCGGTACAGGGGGGCAAAGACGGGAACTTTGGACAGGACAATGGGGACTGCCTGCAATTGACAAAAACTGTGTGTACACTGAACAGAGAATCTGACTTTAGTCAGAAGAGTTAACAAAAACTTTTTTTCAGGAACACTGGCAGCCAAGGACACGCTCTATGCCCACTGCTCCCCCTCCCTTCCTTTACTGTGATAACTTCAAGGTTTCTTCTGCTGGCCAGCAGCTTCTCTTGTTAACCCTTCTCTGTCCTGGTATTGCTTAAAAAGAAATGTTAAATTACCAGTTCAAGACACTGGGAAAATTATGCTTTTGTTTTCACAGGAAAAATAAAAATTTACATGGGTTTTGGTCATTTGAGTTCAATGGGTTACAAATACTTGCCATCATTTAAGAGACTTGGTTTCAAATTATTGCTGGTTAAGATAAAAATAATGTTTTTATAAAAAATGACTTGAGATATATATATAAAAATAATGAAATATGTTTCAGATTTCTTTGTCTTGCTATTCTGCTCTTACATTGAGACTCCAAAGGGTCATAGTTGTAAAAATGTCTGTCTACTCTACAGGTATGAATGAAAAATGTGGCCACATGTATGTTTGGTTTTGAATGTCTGAGTTTGCATGTCCTTTGTGTTAAGAAATACAAGTTAATACTAGTCATCTGGCTATTCAGATACTAGTTTAAAGCATAAACTGTTCTATTTAAATAAAAAAACTGAGAGGTATATTTGACTAATATATCTATAAGAGAACAAATTGGCCTGGTTATTGTTACTAAATTTAGAGATATTTTTAAGATTGGGCCTAGATTTGTTTGGCTCAGATACATTTAATAGATAATGGTCCTCAAACCTGTCAAAGATCTGGTAAATATGGCATTTACATTATTTGATGAAAAACTTACTATAGCAAACAGAGACTCCAAGCTCCCCAGCTCCTAGCAATGACTCCCAAGGAATGGCCAATTCCCCTATGCTATGTCAAAAGTATGTAGCTCAGTCTATCGATCCAGTGAGGGTCTAATACCCCGAAGTTTATATTATACATTATATGGATGACTTGTTAATAGCAGGGAAATCTGTAGAAAAAACACAAAATGTAGCTCAAAAGATAATTATCACACTTCAGGACCGAGGATTTCATATAGCTCCAGAGAAGATACAAACCCAATACCCCTTCCTGTTTTTAGGGTTCGAGTTACACCCGGACCTCCTCTATACACAAAACATCCAGATTAGAAAAGATACACTTCGTTGTCTCAATGATTTTCAAAAGCTTTTAGGGGATATCAATTGGCTGCGACCCTATTTAAAAATAACCAAGGGAGAGTTACGCCCCCTTGAGGATATCCTCAAAGGAGACTCTGATCCTCAATCCCCTAGATACCTTACTGTGGAGGCAGAGAGGGTGTTACAAAAGGTTGAAACGGCCATCACTCAACAACATACGGGATATTTTGACCCAACTCTCCCATTGTATTTGATCATTTTTTCTACAGATTTTGCCCCTACAGGCCTGCTTTGGCAAGAGTCCATACCTTTACTGTGGATACATCTTCCTGTTACTAAAAGAAAAATCCTTCCTACTTATCCTTCCCTGGTTTGCCAATCGATAATGTTAGGAATAAAAGCCTCCACTCGATACTTTGGACATGACCCTGATATTATTGTTATGCCATATGATAAAGAGCAACTTGAATGGTTATGCACCTGTAGTCCTGACTGGGCCATTCTTGTCTGCACCTATGAAGGGAAACTTGACACACAAATGCCCAGTAACAAACTCCTACAATTCTTCTCCCTCACTTCTTTTGTTTTTCTTAAAAATACCCGAATGGAGCCCATCCCGGACTCCCCTGTGCTTTTCATAGATGGGTCAAGTAATGGTAAATCTGCTTATGTCCTCAATGGCCAAAAGAATGTTATGACAACCCCTTTCAAGTCAGCTCAGCTGGTGGAGGTATATGCTGCCCTTGCTGTCTTTAAAGGTTTTGAAGATTGCTCCTTTAATTTGTATTCAGACAGTAGATATGTGGTAGGGGCTTTACAGGCTTTAGAAATGGTCCCAATAATCCAACCCATTACTCCCACCTTTCAAATGTTTTCTGAATTACAAAAATTAATACGACAAAGGTCGCTACCCTTTTATGTTGGCCATATTCGTGCCCACACAGGCCTACCTGGACCCCTAGCTCAGGGAAATGAACTTGCAGATTCTGCTACACGTTCTATCTTGATTTCTCATTTGGAACATGATCAGGTAGCAACTGCTCGTGAGGCGCACCGCCTTCATCACCTCAATGCTCAAACTTTGAGACTAAGGTTCTCAATTACTAGAGAACAGGCTAGGGAAATTGTAAAAAGCTGCAAAAATTGCCTGATGCTCTTACCTGAACCTCATTATGGAGTAAACCCCAGAGGGCTTATTCCTGGACAACTATGGCAGATGGATGTCACCCATGTTCCTTCTTTTGGCAAATTAAAGTTTATACATGTTACTGTAGATACCTTCAGTGGATTTATTTGTGCCTCTGCTCATAGTGGAGAAGCCACCAAAGATGTTATCAATCATATGTTACATGTCTTCACAGTGCTAGGTCAGCCGAAATGTATAAAAACTGATAATGGTCCAGAATATACTAGTAGCAAATTTAGACAATTTTGTTTACAATTAGGAATGAAACACATCACTGGAATATCCTATAATCCTCAAGGCCAAGGTATCATGGAGAGAGCTCACCAAACTTTAAAAAATACTCTTAATAAACTTAGCTCACAAGAGACACTATTTCCCCTTAAGGGAAACCACAAAGCTCTGCCTTCTCACACCCTATTCGTATTAAATTTTCTGACATTGGACGCTTTTGGAAAATCTGCAGCTGAGCGACACTGGCACCCAGAAACCAAACAAGGATATGCACAGGTCCTTTGGAAAGATCCAATAACTGGAAAATGGGGCAGTCCTGATCCAGTTATAATCTGGGGAAAGGGGTCTGCATGTATTTATGACTCCAAGGAAAATGGGGCTCGTTGGCTACCAGAAAGACTGATTAAGCTTTACTCTACACAGATTGCCTCCCTAGATTAAGGAAAAAATAACTGTTATGTCCAGGACACAATCCTGAGACAAAATTCTCTCTTTTTCTTTCAGAAATGCCTCCAGCTTGGAAAATAAAGGGAGCCACGGACATCTCAATGGCAGGACCTGTTCATCGCGAGCCTTGGAAAACCAACCCCTGCTTCATCGTTTGCTTACTACTCTTCCCCCTTCCCCTCTCCTGCATCTCCAAGGAAAGCCCCCATGCTATTAAAAAGCTTACCTGGCGAATTTTCACAGTAACGGGGGAGGAGGTCTGGAAGGTTACTGCAAACCATGCTCCCTATTCCTGGTGGCCATCACTCACTCCTGACTTCTGTCAGCTGGCTGCAGGATTGAATTCTTGGGATATACCTACTATTGGCCAACACCAGTTAAATGGTACAGGGGTTCAAACGATTCCAAACTGCAATCAATTTCCTCATAGTCCTAAAACTACTTGGACAAGCCCTTGTGGGACATTCCATGGTAATGACCCTGCTGTGATGACTGCCCCAGGCTGTGTTAGTCCTACAGCTCGTTGTAGGTTAGCACAATCTGACTTTTATGTCTGCCCTAAGGATGGTAGAAGCCAAGCCACGGCTGCTAGATGTGGGGGATTCGAGACCTTCTTTTATGCTCGATGGGGTTGTGAAACTACAGGGGCAGCTTACTGGGAATCAACTTCATCTTGGGACCTTATTTCAGTTACAAGGGGATACAGTAAGCCTAGCACGAATAAACATTTTTGCTTTAGCTCCTATACTGGGACAGCCTATAATCCCGGGCTATCATTACCTTTAAACATAACCTTCACCCCTCAGGGTAGGGCGAATCGAGAATGGCCCTCAGGAAAAACATGGGGACTCTGCTGGTATCTTGATGGTACAGATAAAGGAGTCATTTTCAAGATCTTGCTAACAATAGAAAACCTGTACCCACAGTCGGTAGGACCCAATGTTGTTCTCTCTGACCAAAAAAGTTCCCTCCTATCATGAAAAGGTGCCATCACCTCCTTCCCCCTCACCTCATCCTCGTCCCTTTCCCTACCATACAGGCACCGTGACTACCATCCTAGACTCCAGTAATGGCACTCTCCTTACTCCTTTTGGAGGAACAGGAGATAGATTGTTTAATTTGGTCCAGGGAGCTTATCTGGACCTAAATGCCACAAATCCAAACAGAACCTTGGGTTGCTGGCTCTGCCTTACCTCCAGTCCCCCTTATTATGAAGGAATCACCTTTCAGTCTACTGCCAATAACTTTACTTCCCCGAGCAGTAGGTGTCAGACTAAGCCACATAAACTAACACTCCCTGAAGTCTCAGGACAAGGTTCTTGTTTGGGCAAGATTCCATCAACCCATCATCACCTCTGTAAACAAACTCTGACACCCTATAAAGGGAGCTATTATCTTGATGCACCCAACGGGTCCTACTGGGCCTGTAACACAGGATTGACCCCTTGCATATCTGCTCAGATATTTGATGATTCCCATGAATTTTGTGTGATGGTCCAGTTATGGCCTCGTGTCACTTATCATCAAGAAAGCTCAGTGATGGAATTCTTTGAGCAGAGAGGCAGATACACTCGAGAACCTGTGTCGATGACTAATGCCCTATTGTTAGGTATTGGAGGCATTGCTGCAGGAGTTGGTACAGGAACTGCTGCCCTCATGCAGAGCAACCACCTTATGCAGTTACAAATGGCTATGACTACTGACCTAGAGGCCATAGAAAGATCCATTTCTGCCCTGGAGAAGTCTTTAACCTCGCTCTCTGAGGTTGTGTTACAAAACAGAAGAGGTCTGGATTTACTATTTTTAAAGGAGGGAGGTTTATGTGCAGCCTTGAAGGAAGAATGCTGCTTTTATGCCGATCACACTGGGGTAGTTAGAGAATCAATGGAGAAACTAAGAGAAAGATTAGCACAAAGAAAACGTGATTTTGAAAATCAAAACAATGGGTTTGAGGGTTGGCTAAAGGGGTCCCCTTGGCTTTCTACTCTGATCCCCACCCTCCTGGCCCCCTTGATCATTTTCCTTCTCCTCCTCACCTTTGGTCCTTGGGCTTTTCAACGACTAACACAATTCATCAAAAATCAGATAGATTTGGCCCTATCAAAAACTGTTTCAGTACATTACCATCGGACAGAAACTCGAGAGGAAACTATTGAAACAGGTGAAAGGCTCAGGTTCAGTGGCCTACGAACCTAAAAACCCCTATAACTAAAAGCTAGAGGGTACTCAATGACGGGAATAGTATGGGGCCTGTGCTGGGAGCACAACGTACAGAGGTCACCAGAGACCGGCTCAACATGGCACGTTGCCAGACAGGACAGCACCCCATATAGCCTAAGACAGGGGCCCTCTCAATTTATGACCAAAGCCTGCTTTGGCCATTTTATAGAAAGAAGGGGGAATTGTCAGGAGCCAAGTAGCCTAACTGATTCTCATGGGAAAAAGCAGTGTACCCAATCTTCCGTTAACAGTTTCAATAGCAACCATTTTTCAACAAAACCACAGTATGTACCTTTTGATCTACTGCCTGAAACATAATGGTTTGCTGTATGGTCCGTTGATCAGGCCCTGGAACAAAGAGACCTTTTCCTGAACCCTACCTTACCCTAACTTCCTCCTAGTAACTTTCCATACCCCTATCTACTTCTCCTAGCTCCTAGCATATATAAACCTGATTCCCCTTGCAATAAACGAGACCTTGACGCAACTCAGACTGACTTTGTCTTCCTTTACGTGCCTGGTCTCCTTTCTCTCTCACCCCCATTGATCTTTCAGGAGGTGCCTCCTCGGGTCTCATCAAATAACGTGGCCCGCGGGACGGGTCAAGCTAGCATTTGTTTCCCAGTCCTAAATCGCGTTGAATCCCATGCAGTTTATGGTCCTAAGAGCAAGAGTTGTTTTCTGGTAAGGAAAGTCACTATTGTGCTCTCATTGCCATACACAGTGTAAATAGCACTCGCGTCTGTTCCCAGCAAGTACAGTGTATTGGACTGAAGAGGAGCTACTGTTCTTGTCAGTTTCCTAAGCAGAGTTGAACTACATATGGTCCGTGTGTGTAGGAACCACAGTTCTTTTGTTCTGAGCAAGCTCACTGTTTGGACCCCATAGGAAACACAGTAGAGTAGAAGAGTGCTCTTTTCTCTAAAGCAGTGTGTTTCTTGTAAGGTGAGCTAGCGTTTGTTTCCCAGTCCTAAATGGAGTTGAATCACATGCAGTTTCTGGTCCTACGACCAAGAGTTGTTTTCTGGTAAGGAAAGTCACTATTATGCTCCCATTGCCATACACAGTGCAAATAGCACAAGCGTCTGTTCCCAGCAAGTACAGTGTATTGGACTGAAGAGGAGCTACTGTTCTTGTCAGTTTCCTAAGCAGAGTTGAACTAGATATGGCCCGTGTGTCTAGGAAGCACAGTTCATTTGTTCTGAGCAAACTAACTGTTCTGGCCCTATAGGAAACACAGTAGAGTAGAAGAGTGCTCTTTTCTCAAAAGCAGAGTGTGTTTCTTGTAAGGTGAGCTAGAGTTTGTTTCCCAGTCCTAAATGGAGTTGAGTCACATGCAGTTTATGGTCGTATGAGCAAGAGTTGTTTTCTGGTAAGATGAGTCACTATTGTGCTCCAATTTCCATACACAGTGCAAATAGCACTCACGTCTGTTCCCTTCAAGGACAGTGTATCGGACTGAAGAGGAGCTGCTGTTCTTGTCAGTTTCCTAAGCAGAGTTGAACTAGATATGGCCCGTGTGTTTAGGAAGCACAGTTATTATGTTCTGAGCAAGCTCACTGTTCTGGCACTATAGGAAACACAGTAGAGTAGAAAAGTGCTCTTTTCTCAAAAGCAGAGTGTGTTTCTTGTAAGGCGAGCTAGCGTTTGTTTCCTAGTCCTAAATGGAGTTGAATCACATGCAGTTTCTGGTCCTACGAACAAGAGTTGTTTTCTGGTAAGGAAAGTCACTATTGCGCTCCCATTGCCATACACAGGGAAAATAGCACTCACGTCTTTTCCCAGCAAGTACAGTGTATTGGACTGAATAAGAGCTACTGTTCTTGGCAGTTTCCTAAGCAGAGTTGAACTACATATGGTCCTTGTGTGTAGGAAGCACAGTTCTTTTGTTCTGAGCAAGCTCACTGTTTGGACCCCATAGGAAACACAGTAGAGTAGAAGAGTGCTCTTTTCTCTAAAGCAGAGTGTGTTTCTTGTAAGGTGAGCTAGCGTTTGTGTCTCAGACCTAAATGGAGTGGAATCACATGCAGTTTCTGGTCCTATGAGCAAGAGTTGTTTTATGGTAAGAATAGTCACTATTGCGCTGCCATTGCCATACACAGGACAAATAGCACTGGCATCTGTTCCCAGCAAGTACAGTGTATTGGACTGAAGAGGAGCTACTGTTCTTGTCAGGTTTCTAAGCAGAATTGAACTAGATATGGCCGTGTGTAGGAAGCACAGTTCAATTGTTCTGAGCAAGCTCACTGTTCGGACCACATAGGAAACACAGTAGAGTAGAAGAGTGCTCTTTTCTAAAAAGCAGAGAGTGTTTCTTGTAAGGCAAGCTAGCGTTTGTTTCCCAGTCCTAAATGGCGTTGAATCACATGCAGTTTGTGTTCCTAGGAGCAAGAGTTGTTTTCTGTTAAGGAAAGTCACTATTGTGCTCTCATTGCCATACACAGTGCAAATAGCACTCGCGTCTGTTCCCAGCAAGTACAGTGTATTGGACTGAAGAGGAGCTACTGTTCTTGTCAGTTTCCTAAGCAGAGTTGAACTAGATATGGCCCATGTGTAGGAAGCACAGTTCTTTTGTTCTGAGCAAGTTCACTGTTCTGGCCTTATAGGAAACACAGTAGAGTAGAAGATTGCTCTTTTCTCAAAAGCAGAGTGTGTTTCTTGTAAGGCGAGTTAGCGTTTGTTTCCCAGTCCTAAATGGAGTTGAATCCCATGCAGTTTCTGGTCCTACGAGCAAGAGTTGTTTTCTGGTAAGAAGAGTCACTATTGCGCTCCCATTGTCATACACAGGGCAAATAGCACTGGCATCTGATCCAAGAAGTACAGTGTATTGGACTGAAGAGGATCTACTGTTCTTGTCAGGTTCCTACACAGAATTGAACTAGATATGGCCATGTGTGTAGAAAGCACAGTTCTTTTGTTCTGAGCAAGCTCACTGTTTGGACCCCATTGGAAACACAGTAGAGTAGAAGAGTGCTCTTTTCTCAAAAGCAGAGTGTGTTTATTGAAAGGCGAGCTAGTGTTTGTTTCCCAGTCAGAAATGGAATTGAATCCCGTGCAGTTTCTGGTCCTATGAGCAAGAGAATTTTCTGGTAAGAAGAGTCACTATTGCGCTCCCATTGCCAGAAACAGTGCAAATAGCACTGGCATCTGTTCCATGCATGTACAGAGTATTGGACTGAAGAGGAGCTACTGTTCTTGTCAGTTTCCTAAGCAGAGTTGAACTAGATATGGCCCCTGTGTGTAGGAAGCACAGTTCTTTTGTTCTGAGCAAGTTCACTGTTCTGGCCCTATAGGAAACACAGTAGAGTAGAAGAGTGCTCTTTTCTCAAAAGCAGAGTGTGTTTCTTGTAAGGCAAGCTAGCGTTTCTTTCCCAGTCCTAAATGGAGTTGTGTCTCATGCAGTTTCTGGTCCTATGATCAAGAGTTGTTTTCTGGTAAGAAGAGTCACTATTGCGCTCCCTTTGTCATACACAGGCAAATAGCACTGGTGTCTGTTCCCAGCAAGTGCAGTGTATTTGACTGAAGAACGTATACTGTTCTTGTCAGTTTCCTAAGCAGAGTTGAACTACATATGGCCCTTGTGTGTAGGAAGCACAGTTCTTTTGTTCTGAGCAAGCTCGCTGTTCGGACCACATAGGAAACACAGTAGAGTAGGCGAGTGCTCTTTTCTCAAAAGCAGAGTGTGTTTCTTGTAAGGCTACCTAGTGTTTGTTTCCCAGTCAGAAACAGAGTTGAATCACACGCAGTTACTGGTCCTACGAGCAAGAGTTTTTTTCTTGTAAGAAGAGTCATTACTGCGCTCCTATTGCCATACACAGGACAAATAGCACTGGCGTCTGTTCCCAGCAAGTACAGTGTATTGGACTGAAGAGGATCTACTGCTCTTGTCAGGTTCCTAAGCAGAATTGAACTAGATATGGCCGTGTGTAGGAAGGACATTTCTTTTGTTCTGAGCAAGCTCACTGTTCAGACTCCATAGTAAACACAGTAGAGTAGAAGAGTGCTCTTTTCTTAAAAGCAGAGTGTGTTTCTTGTAAGGCGAGCTATCGTTTGTTTCCTAGTCCTAAATGGAGTTGAATCACATGCAGTTTCTGGTCCTACGAACAAGAGTTGTTTTCTGGTAAGGAAAGTCACTATTGCGCTCCAATTGCCATACACAGGGCAAATAGCACTTGAGGCTTTTCCGAGCAAGTGCAGTGTATTGGACTGAAGGAGCTACTGTTCTTGTCAGTTTCCTAAGCAGAGTTGAACTACATATGGTCCGTGTGTGTAGGAAGCACAGTTCTTTTGTTCTGAGCAAGCTCACTGTTTGGACACCATCGGAAACACAGTAGAGTTGAAGAGTGCTCTTTTCTCTAAAGCAGAGTGTGTTTCTTGTAAAGCGAGCTAGCGTTTGTTTCCCAGTCCTAAATGGAGTGGAATCACATGCACTTTCTGGTCCTACGAGCAAGAGTTGTTTTATGTTAAGAATAGTCACTATTGCACTGCCATTGCCATACACAGGACAAATAGCACTGGCGTCTGTTCCCAGCAAGTACAGTGTATTGGACTGAAGAGGATCTACTGCTCTTGTCAGGTTCCTAATCAGAATTGAACTAGATATGGCCGTGTGTGTAGGAAGCACAGCTCTTTTGTTCTGAGCAAGCTCACCTTTCGGACCCCATAGGAAACACAGTAGAGTAGAAAAGTGCTCTTTTCTCAAAAGCAGAGTGTGTTTTTTGTAAGGCAAGCTAGCGTTTGTTTCCCAGTCCTAAATGGAGTTGAATCCCATGCAGTTTCTGGTCCTACGAGCAAGAGAGAGATGTTTTCTGGTAAGAAGAGTCACTATTGTGCTCCCATTGTCATACACAGGGCAAAAATCACGGGCGTCTGTTCCCTGCATGTAAAGTGTATTGGATTGAAGAGGATCTACTGTTCTTGTCAGGTTCCTAAGCAGAGTTGAAATAGATATGGCCAGTGTGTGTAGGAAGCACAGTTCTTTTGTTCTGAGCAAGCTCACTGTTCTGGCCCTATAAGAAACACAGTAGAGTAGAAGAGTGCTCTTTTTTCAAGAGCAGAGTGTGTTTCTTCTAAGGCGAGCTATGGTTTGTTTCCAGTCCTAAATGGAGTTGACTCACATGCAGTTTCTGGTCCTACAGGCAAGAGTTGTTTTCTGGTGGGAAGAGTCACTATTGAGCTCCCATTGTCATACACAGTGCAAATAGCTCTCGCGTCTGCTCCCAGCAAGTACATTGTATTAGAAAGAAGAGGAGCTACTGTTCTTGTCAGTTTCCTATGCAGAGTTGAACTAGATATGGCCCGTGTGTGTAGGAAGCACAGTTCTTTTGTTCTGAGCAAGCTCACTGTTCTGAACCTATAGGAAACACAGTAGAGTAGAAGAGTGCTCTTTTCTCAAAAGCAGAATGTGTTTCTTGTAAAGGAAGCTAGCGTTTGTTTCCCAGTTTTAAATGGAGTTGAATCACATGCAGTTTCTGGTCCTACGAGCAAGAGTTGTTTTCTGGTAAGGAAAGTCACTATTGCGCTCCCTTAGCCACACACAGTGCAAATAGCACTCGCGTATGTTCCCAGCAAGTACAGTGTATTGGAAAGAAGAGGATATACTGTTCTTGTCATTTTTCTAAGCAGAGTGGAACTAGATATGACCCGTGTGTGTAGGAAGCACAGTTCTTTTTTCTGAGCAAGCTCACGGTTCCGAGCCCATAGGAAACACAGTAGAGTAGAAGAGTGTTCTTTTCTCAAAAGCAGAGTGTTTCTTATAAGGCGAGCTAGCGTTTGTTTCCCCGTCCTAAATGGAGATGAATCACATGCAGTTTCTGGTCCTATGAGTAATAGTTTTTTTCTGTTAAGAAGAGTCACTATTACGCTCTCATTGTCATACACAGCGCAAATAGCACTGTCGTCTGTTCCCAGCATGTACAATGTATTGGACTGAAGAGGATCTACTGTTCTTGTCAGTTTCCAAAGCAGAGTTGAACTAGATATGGCCCGTTTGTGTAGGAACCACAGGTCTTTTGTTCTGAGCAAGCTCACTTTTCTGGCCCTATAGGAAACACAGTAGAGTAGAAGAGTGCTCTTTTATCAAAAGCAGAGTGTGTTTCTTGTAAGGGGAGCTAGCGTTTGTTTCCCAGTCCTAAATGGAATTGAATCACATGCAGTTTCTGATACTACGAGCAACAGTTGTTTTCTGTTAAGGAAAGTCACTATGGTGCTCCCTTTGCCATACACAGTGCAAATAGCACTTCCGTCTGCTCCCGGCAAGTACAGTGTATTGGACTGAAGAGGAGCTACTGTTCTTGTCAGTTTCCGAAGCAGAGTTGAACTAGATATGGCCCATGTGTGTAGGAAGCACAGTTCTTTAGTTCTGAGCAAGCTCACTGTTCGGACCCCATAGGAAACACAGTAGAGTAGAAGAGTGCTCTTTTCTCAAAAGCAGAGTGTGTTTCTTGTAAGACAAGCTAGCGTTTGTTTCCCAGTCCTAAATGGAGTTGAATCCCATGCAGTTTCTGGTCCTACGAGCAAGAGTTGTTTTCTGGTAAGAAGAGTCACTATTGTGCTAATATTGTCATACACAGAGCAAATAGCACGGGCATCTGTTCCCAGCATGTAAAGTGTATTGGACTGAAGAGGATCTACTCTTCTTGTCAGTTTCCTAAGCAGAGTTGAACTAGATATGGACCGTGTGTGTAGGAAGCACAGTTCTTTTGTTCTGAGCAAGCTCACTCTTCTGGCCCTATAAGAAACACAGTAGAGTAGAAGAGTGCTCTTTTCTCAAAAGCAGAGTGTGTTTCTTGTAAGGCGAGCTTGTGTTTGTTTCCCAGTCCTAAATGGAGTTGAATCACATGCAGTTTCTGGTCCTACAGGCAAGAGTTGTTTTCTGGTGGGAAGTGTCACTATTGAGCTCCCATTGTCATACACAGTGCAAATAGCTCTCGCGTCTGCTCCCAGCAAGTACATTGTATTAGACAGAAGAGGAGCTACTGTTCTTGTCAGTTTCCTAAGCAGAGTTGAACTAGATATGGCCCGTGTGTGTAAGAAGCACAGTTCTTTTTTTCTGAGCAAGCTCACTGCTCTGAACCTATAGGAAACACAGTAGAGTAGAAGAGTGCTCTTTTCTCAAAAGCAGAGTGTGTTTCTTGTAAGGCTAGCTAGTGTTTGTTTCCCAGTGAGAAATGAAGTTGAATCCCATGCAGTTTCTGGTCCTACGAGCAAGAGTTGTTTTCTGGTAAGAAGAGTCACTATTGTGCTCCCATTGCCATACACAGTGCAAATAGCACTCACGTCTGCTCCTAGCAAGTACAGTGTATTGGACTGAAGAGGAGCTACTGTTCTTGTCAGTTTCCTAAACAGAGTTGAACTAGATATGGCCCGTGTGTGTAGGAAGCACAGTTCTTTTGTTCTGAGCAAGCTTACTGTTCTGGCCCTTTAGGAAACACAGTAGCGTAGAAGAACGCTCTTTTCTCAAAAGTAGAGTGTGTTTCTTGTAAGGGGAGCTAGCGTTTGTTTCCCAGTCCTAAATAGAGTTGAGTCACAGGCAGTTTCTGGTACTACGAGCAACAGTTGTTTTCTGGTAAGAAGAGTCACTATTGCGCTCCAAATGCCATACACAGTGCAAATAGCACTCGCTTCTGTTCCCAGCAAGTACAGTGTATTGGAATGAAGAGGATCTACTGTTCTTGTGAGGTTCCTAAGCAGAATTGAACTAGATATGGCCATGTGTGTAGGAAGCACAGTTCTTTTGTTCTGAGCAAGCTCACTGTTCGGACCCCATAGGAAACACAGTAGAGTAGAAGAGTGCTCTTTTCTCAAAAGCAGAGTGTGTTTCCTGTAAGGCGAGCTAGCGTTTGTTTCCCAGTCCTAAATGGAGTTGAATCACATGCAGTTTCTGGTCCTACGAGCAAAAGTTGTTTTCGGGTAAGGAAAGTCACTATTGCGTTCCCATTGCCATACACAGTGCAAATAGCACTCGCGTCTGTTCCCAGCAAGTACAGTGTATCAGACTGAAGAGGAGCTACTGTTCATGTCAGTTTCCTAAGCAGAGTTGAACTAGATATGGCCCGTGTGTGTAGGAAGCACAGTTCTTATGTTCTGAGCAAGCTCACTGTTCTGGCCCTATAGGAAACACAGTAGAGTAGATGAGTGCTCTTTTATCTAAAGCAGAGTGTGTTTTTTGTAAGGCGAGCTAGCGTTTGTTTCCCAGTCCTAAATGGAGTGGAATCACATGCAGTTTCTGGTCCTACGAGCAAGAGTTTTTTAATGGTAAGAATAGTCACTATTGCACTGCCATTGCCATACACAGGACAAATAGCACTGGCGTCTGTTCCCAGCAAGTACAGTGTATTGAACTGAAGAGGATCTACTGTTCTTGTCAGGTTCCTAAGCAGAATTGAACTAGATATGGCCATGTGTGTAGGAAGCACAGTTCTTTTATTCTGAGCAAGCTCACTGTTCGGACCCCATAGGAAACACAGTAGAGTAGAAGAGTGCTCTTTTCTCAAAAACAGTGTGTGTTTCTTGTAAGGCGAGCTAGGGTTTGTTTCCCAGTCCTAAATGGAGTTGAATCACATGCAGTTTCTGGTCCTACGAGCAAGAGTTGTTTTCTGGTAAGGAAATTCACTATTGTGCTCCCATTGCCAACACAGTGCACATAGCACTCGCGTCTGTTCCCAGCAAGTACAGTGTATCAGACTGAAGAGGAGCTACTGTTCTTGTCAGTTTCCTAAGCAGAGTTGAACTAGATATGGCCTGTGTGTAGGAAGCACAGTTCTTTTGTTCTGAGCAAGCTCACTGTTCTGGCCCTATAGGAAACTGTTGCTGGAGAATTTCTCTCCAGCTCCCGCCACCAAGTCCCGCCAGTTCCAGAGCCCACTTATAAAATAAACACACGAACTCTTACATTATATAAACTGCTTGGCCATTAGCTCAGGCCTGTCAATGTCTAGCTCTTACTCTTATATTTAGCCCATTTCTATTAATCTTTACTTTGCCACATGGCTTGTGGCTTACCGGTACTTTACATCTTCCTTGTCCTCATGGCGGCTGGCAGTGTCTCTCCCTCAGCCTTCCACTTCCCCTAATCCTTTTCCTTGTCCCGCCTATACTTCCTGCCTAGCCAATGGCCAATCAGTGATTTATTTACTGACCAATCAGCAACACACTTGACATACAGACCATCCCACAGCACTTCCCCTTTTCTTTTCTTAAAAAGGAAGGTTTTAACTTTAACATAGTAAAATTACATATAACAAAACAATTATCAAGCAAGAATTACAGTTACAATATTAAAGAATAGATCCTATCTATCTTATATTTGTAAGTTTAAGGTTTTATATCTAACTTATCTTTTATTATCACTAAGGAAAATTGTAAGTATCTAGTCTTTAACCACATCAAAGACCTCAGAAGGATATACTACTACCTGAGAAATGGAGAAGGATATAAGCAACTTTTAGGAGTCTTGTAGGGTAGACAGAGACAGCTGGCAGCCTGGACAGTCATTCAAAGTTCTCTTGTAAAGTTGGGGCATCTGTCTTCAGCCCACAGGCCTAGAGTCTCTTATTCACTTTTCTCTGTGTCCTGTAGAATGTCTGGCAGTTTTCTCTGCAAAGCAGGAACCTGAAGGACCATTTTGTCAAGCAAAGTTCAGTGGTCACCTTTGTATGGGTCCTGCATGTCCAGTTGATCAGGCAGTCCAGGCAAGAACAGTTTCTTGCCCAAATGGCTATTTTTGTCAAGGTGAAGATAAGCTCCGTATGGAGTGTCTTCGATGCCCATCCTCCTCTCTGAAGTAAATCGGTGCTGTCAGGAGCAGACATGTCTCACTGTCCAGAAAGTCTAAATTTTTAAAACATTTTAAATGCCATATTCTGTAGGTCTTTGAAGTGTTTGAAGACTACCTATCTATCTGAAATATAACTATGTATACCTAGAAGACTTAACTAACATGGCTACAAATATGATTATCATAGATGACTAATTATTAATCTATTTTTTAATTATCCATTATAATTTTAAATGAGTTACATAAACATAATACCTCAAACAAGAATAGAAATATATATACAGTATAACAAAATTAAGTTTAAACTTGTATCAATAAACTAAAATCTATAGCAATGTAAAACATTTTAAACAAGTTGTTACTCTTTAAAAGTAGGTTCATTAATCTACCCTTTCATCCTATCATATCTAAACTATCCCCCTTTTTGTTTTAGAAAGAGATTGTATTTATAATCAACCTGATTTAAATAAAAATATTGTTTTTTCTCTGTCCCACACCAGAGGGCTCTTCTGATTTGGGACACAAGAATCTCTTAACCATTTTTTTTTTTTTTTGAGCAATATGTCTGGGTTTAGAGGGGGAGTGAGCCAATTCCATCTCTAAAGCCAGCTTGGTATATTTGGGAATTTGGGCGTAGTTTCTCTTACTACTTCCTGCTGGAGGGGGGCGCTGTATCTTATGGGGATACAAAGAAAATTTTAGAATTATGGAATAGTCCATGAGGGTATGTCGTCTGAGCCAGTTGCCTTGAAACCATTCTGGATGTTGGATCATCAGGGCCATGGTGTCATTGGAGACCTTTCAGGTGGTCTTGGCTGGTCAAACCTGATGTATCTTAATCTGGAACAAATCCATAGCCTCTGGCTTTCTGTGGAAACAAAAGAGACTCTTTTCCAAAGCAACATATCCTTATATCCAAATTTTGAAGTCAAGGTACCTTTAAAATATACATTTTGGCATAACTCTATAGCTTTTACAATCAAATGTTTTCTGCAGTTAAAAATCCCAAAGACAACACAATCCAGATTCTCTGTGTAATATCCATTTTTACGTGGCTTATTTTTATACTACCTTTACTGTCTCTTTAATGACTTTATTTTTTAAAACTATGTATTTGTTTCTATAACTCTATATATCACCTTTTTTGTCTCTTTCAAGCCTACGTATCTTTTACACACATTGTAAACTATTACATCTGAATCTGTCTTATTGTGAATCTCTTGCCTTAAACTGCAGCAGCTGTGGCTGCTGGCTCCGCCCACCTCAGCTTCCCAACATGGCTACATTTACCGCCAGCTCTGGGAGCTATCGTGGGTCAATGCTTTTATCCAAGCAGCGTGTAGCCCAGAAACCTCTTTTTTTGTTTTGTACCTGCAAAGGCTAAATCCACCACGCAGCTTAATGTGCCACTTGCAGAGGCCTGATTCCCGCCATACTGCAGGTTGAGCGCACACGCCAGGAACCCGCCAGTAGCTCAAACCAGCAGCTGCTGCTCATTTGAGAGAGACAATTAGGAAGCTGTTTTTAGCTCCGTTTTAGAATCTTTTTTCTCAGTTTTTAGGTGGAAACTCTTGCCACCACGTTGGACGCCATTTGTTGCTGGAGAATTTCTCTCCAGCTCCCGCCACCAAGTCCCGCCAGTTCCAGAGCCCACTTATAAAATAAACACAAGAACTCTTACATTATATAAACTGCTTGGCCATTAGCTCAGGCCTGTCAATGTCTAGCTCTTACTCTTATATTTAGCCCATTTCTATTAATCTTTACTTTGCCACATGGCTTGTGGCTTACCGGTACTTTACATCTTCCTTGTCCTCATGGCGGCTGGCAGTGTCTCTCCCTCAGCCTTCCACTTCCCCTAATCCTTTTCCTTGTCCCGCCTATACTTCCTGCCTAGCCAATGGCCAATCAGTGATTTATTTACTGACCAATCAGCAACACACTTGACATACAGACCATCCCACAGCAGGAAACACAGTAGAGTAGAAGAGTGCTCTTTTCTCTAAATCAGAGTGTGTTTTTTGTAAGGCGAGCTCGCGTTTGTTTCCCAGTCCTAAATGGAGTTGAGTCACATGCAGTTTTTGGTCCTACGAGCAAGAGTTGTTTTCTGTAAGAAGAGTCACTATTGTGCTCCAATTGCCATAAACAGTGCAAATAGCACTCGCATCTGTGCCCAGCAAGTACAGTGTATTGGACTGAACAGGAGCTACTGTTCTTGTCACTTTCCTAAGCAGAGTTGAACTAGATATGGTCCATGTGTGTAGGAAGCACAGTTCTTTTGTTCTGAGCAAGCTCACTGTTTGGACCCCATAGGAAACACCGTAGAGTAGAAGAGTGCTCTTTTCTCAAAAGCAAAGTGTGTTTCTTGTAAGGCGAGCTAGCATTTGTTTCCCAGTCCTAAATGGAGTTGATTCACATGCAGTTTGTAGTCCTGTGAGCAAGAGTTGTTTTCTGGTAAGGAAAGTCACATTGTGCTCCCATTGCCATACACAGTGCAAATAGCACTCGCGTCTGTTCCCAGCAAGTACAGTGTATTGCACTGAATAGGTGCTACTGTTCTTGTCAGTTTCCTATGCAGAGTTGAACTAGATATTATCTGTGTGTGTAGGAAGCACAGTTCATTTGATCTTAGCAAGCTCACTGTTCTTGCCCTATAGGAAACACAGTAGAGTAGAAGAGTGCTCTTTTCGCAAAAGCAGAGTGTGTTTTTGTAAGGCGAGCTAGCATTTGTTTCCCAGTCCTAAATGGCGTTGAATCACATGCAGTTTCTATTCCTACGAGCAAGAGTTGTTTTCTGGTAAGGAAAGTCACTATTGCGTTCTCATTGCCATACCCAGTGCAAATAGCACTGGGGTCTGATCGCAGCAAGTACAGTGTATTGGACTGAAGAGGAGCTACTGTTCTTGTCAGGTTCATAAGCAGAGTTGAACTAGATATGGCCCGTGTGTCTAGGAAGCACAGTTCATTTGTTCTGAGCAAGCTCACTGTTCTGGCCCTATAGGAAACACAGTAGAGTAGAAGAGTGCTCTTTTCTCAAAAGCAGAGTGGTTTTTGTAAGGCGAGCTAGCGTTTGTTTCCTAGTCCTAAATGGAGTTGAATCACATGCAGTTCTGGTCCTACAAACAAGAGTTGTTTTCTGGTAAGGAAAGTCACTATTGCGCTCCCATTGCCATACACAGTGCAAATAGCACTCGCGTCTGTTCCCAGTAATTACAGAGTATCGGACTGAAGAGGATCTATTGTTCTTGTCAGTTTCCTAAGCAGAGTTGAACTAGATATGGTCCGTGTGTGTAGGAAGCACAGTTCTTTTGTTCTGAGCAAGCTCACTGTTAGGACCCCTAGGAAACACAGTGGAGTAGAAGAGTGCTCTTTTCTCTAAAGCAGAGTGTTTTTCTTGTAAGGCGAACTAGCATTTGTTTCCCAGTCCTAAATGGCGTTGAATCACATGCAGTTTGTGGTCCTACAAGCAAGAGTTGTTTTCTGGTAAGGAAAGTCACTATTGTGCTCCCATTGCCATACACAGTGCAAATAGCACTCGCGTCTGTTCCCAGCAATTACAGAGTATCGGACTGAAGAGGATCTACTGTTCTTGTCAGTTTCCTAAGCAGAGTTGAACTAGATATGGTCCGTGTGTGTAGGAAGCACAGTTCTTTTGTTCTGAGCAAGCTCACTGTTTGGACCCCTAGGAAACACAGTGGAGTAAAAGAGTGCTCTTTTCTCTAAAGCAGAGTGTTTTTCTTGTAAGGCGAACTAGCATTTGTTTCCCAGTCCTAAATGGCGTTGAATCACATGCAGTTTGTGGTCCTACGAGCAAGAGTTTATTTCTGGTAAGGAAAGTCACTATTGTGCTCACATTGCCATACACAGTGCAAATAGAACTCGCGTCTGTTCCCAGCAAGTACAGTGTATTGGACTGAAGAGGAGCTACTGTTCTTCTCAGTTTCCTAAGCAGAGTTGAACTAGATAAGGCCCGTGTGTCTAGGAAGAACACTTCATTTGATCTGAGCAAGCTCACTGTTCTAGCCCTATAGGAAACACAGTAGAGTAGAAGAGTGCTCTTTTCGCAAAAGCAGAATGTGTTTTTGTAAGGCGATCTAGCATTTGTTTCCCAGTCCTAAATGGCGTTGAATCACATGCAGTTTCTCTTCCTACGAGCAAGAGTTGTTTTCTGGTAAGGAAAGTCACTATTGTGTTTTCATTGCCATACACAGTGCAAATAGCACTGGCGTCTGATCGCAGCAAGTACAATGTATTGGACTGAAGAGGATCTACTGTTCTTGTCAGGTTCCTAAGCAGAATTGAACTAGATATGGCCGTGTGTGTAGGAAGCACAGTTCTTTTGTTCTGAGCAAGCTCACTGTTTGGACCCCATAGGAAACACAGTAGAGTAGAAGAGTGCTCTTTTCTCTAAAGCAGAGTGTGTTTCTTGTAAGGCGAGCTAGCTTTTGTTTCCCAGTCCTAAATGGAGTTGAATCCCATGCAGTTTCTGGTCCTACGAGCAAGAGTTGTTTTCTGGTAAGGAAAGTCACTATTGCGCTCCCATTGCCATACACAGTACAAATAGCACTCGCGTATGTTCCCAGGAATTACAGTGTATCGGACTGAAGAGGAGCTACTGTTCTTGTCAGTTTCCTAAGCAGAGTTGAACTAGATATGGCCCGTGTGTGTAGGAAGCACAGTTCTTATGTTCTGAGCAAGCTCACTGTTCTGGCCCTATAGGAAACACAGTAGAGTTGATGAGTGCTCTTTTATCTAAAGCAGAGTGTGTTTCTTGTAAGGCGAGCTAGCGTTTGTTTCCTAGTCCTAAATGGAGTTGAAACCCATGCAGTTTCTGGTACTACAAGCAAGAGTTGTTTTCTGGTAAGAAGAGTCACTATTGTGCTGACATTGCCATACACAGGACAAATAGCACTGGCGTCTGATCGCAGCAAGTACAGTGTATGGACTGAACAGGATCTACTGTTCTTGTGAGGTTCCTAAGCAGAATTGAACTAGATATGGCCGTGTGTAGGAAGCACAGTTCTTTTGTTCTGAGCAAGCTCACTGTTCAGACCCCATAGAAAACACAGTAGAGGAGAAGAGTGCTCTTTTCTCAAAAGCAGAGTGTGTTTTTTGTAAGGCAAGCTAGCGTTTGTTTCCCAGTCCTAAATGGAGTTGAATCACATGCAGTTTCAGGTCCTACGAGCAAGAGATGTTTTCTGGTAAGGAAAGTCACTATTGCGCTCTTTTTGCCATACACAGTGCAAATAGCCCTCCCGTCTGTTCCCAGGAATTACAGTGTATCGGACTGACGAGGAGCTACTGTTCTTGTTAGTTTCCTAAGCAGAGTTGAACTAGATATGGTCCATGTGTGTAGGAAGCACAGTTCTTTTGTTCTGAGCAAGCTCACTGTTCGGACCCCATAGGAAACACAGTAGAATAGAAGAGTGCTCTTTTCTCAAAAGCAGAGTGTGTTTCTTGTAAGGCGAGCTAGCGTTTGTTTCCCAGTCCTAAATGGAGTTGAATCACATGCAGTTTCTGGCCCTACGAGCAAGAGATGTTTTCTGGTAAGGAAAGTCACTGTTGTGCTCCCATTGCCATACACAGTGCAAATAGCACTCCCATCTGTTCCCAGCAATTACAGTGTATTGGACTGAAGAGGAGCTACTGTTCTTCTCAGTTTCCTAAGCAGAGTTGAACTAAATAAGGCCCGTGTGTCTAGGAAGCACAGTTCATTTGATCTGAGCAAGCTCACTGTTCTGGCCCTATAGGAAACACAGTAGAGTAGAAGAGTGCTCTTTTCGCAAAAGCAGAGTGTGTTTTTGTAAGGCGAGCTAGCATTTGTTTCCCAGTCCTAAATGGCGTTGAATCACATGCAGTTTCTATTCCTACGAGCAAGAGTTGTTTTCTGGTAAGGAAAGTCACTATTGCGTTCTCATTGCCATACACAGTGCAAATAGCACTCGCGTCTGTTCCCAGCAAGTACAGTTTATTGGACATAAAAAGGAGCTACTGTTCTTGTCAGTTTCCTAAGCAGAGTTGAACTACATATGGTCCATTTGTTTAGGAAGCACAGTTCTTTTGTTCTGAGCAAGCTCACTGTTTGGACCCCATAGGAAAAACAGTAGAGTAGAAGAGTGATCTTTTCTCTAAAGCAGAGTGTGTTTCTTGTAAGGCGAGCTAGCTTTTGTTTCCCAGTCCTAAATGGAGTTGAATCCCATGCAGTTTCTGGTCCTAAGAGCAAGAGTTGTTTTCTGTTAAGGAAAGTCACTATTGTGCTCCCATTGCCATACACAGTGCAAATAGCACTCGCGTCTGTTCCCAGCAAGTACAGTGTACTGAAGTGAAGAGGAGCTACTGTTCTTCTCAGTTTCCTAAGCAGAGTTGAACTAGATATGGCCCATGTGTCTAGGAAGCACAGTTATTATGTTCTGAGCAAGCTCACTGTTTTTGGGCCCCATAGGAAACACAGTAGAGTAGAAGAGTGCTCTTTCCTCTAAAGAAGAGTGTGGTTCTTGTAAGGCAAGCTAGCGTTTGAATCCCAGTCCTAAATGGAGTTGAATCACATGCAGTTTCTGGTCCTACGAGCATGAGTTGTTTTATGGTAAGAATAGTCACTATTGCGCTCCCATTGCCATACACAGGACCAATAGCACATGCGTCTGTTCCAAGCAAGTACAGTGTATTGGACTGAATAGGATCTACTGTTCTTGTCAGGTTCCTAAGCAGAATTGAACTAGATATGGCCAGTGTGTGTAGGAAGCACAGTTCTTTTGTTCTGAGGAAGCTCACTTTTCGGACCCCATAGGAAACACAGTAGAGTAGAAGAGTACTCTTTTCTCAAAAGCAGAGTGTGTTTCTTGTAAGACGAGCTACCGTTTGTTTCCAAGTCCTAAATGGAGTTGAATCCCATGCAGTTTCTGGTCCTACGAGCAAGAGTTGTTTTCTGGTAAGGAAAGTCACTATTGTGCTCCAATTGCCATACATAGTACAAATAGCACTCGCGTCTGTTCCCAGGAATTACAGTGTATCGGACTGAAGAGGAGCTACTGTTCTTGTCAGTTTCCTAAGCAGAGTTTAACTAGATATGGCCCTTGTGTGTAGGAAGCACAGTTCTTATGTTCTGAGCAAGGTCACTGTTCTGGCCCCATAGGAAACACAGTAGAGTAGATGAGTGCCCTTTTATCTAAAGCAGAGTGTGTTTCTTGTAAGGCGAGCTACCGTTTGTTTCCTAGTCATAAATGGAGTTGAATCCCATGCAGTTCCTGGTCCTACGAACAAGAGTTGTTTTCTGGTAAGGAAAGTCACATTGTGCTCCCATTGCCATACACAGTGCAAATAGCACTCGCGGCTGTTCCCAGCAAGTACAGTGTATTGGAGTGAAGAGGAGCTACTGTTCTTCTCAGTTTCCTAAGCAGAGTTGAACTAGATATGGCCCGTGTGTCTAGGAAGCACAGTTATTATGTTCTGAGCAAGCTCACTGTTCTGGCCCTATAGGAAACACAGTAGAGTAGAAGAGTGCTCATTTCTCTAAAGCAGAGTGTGTTTCTTGTAAGGCGAGCTCGCGTTTGTTTCCCAGTCCTAAATGGAGTTGAGTCACAGGCAGTTTTTGGTACTACGAGCAAGAGTTGTTTTCTGGTAAGAAGAGTCACTATTACGCTCCAAATGCCATACACAGTGCAAATAGCACTCGCGTCTGTTCCCAGCAAGTACAGTGTATTGGACTGAATAGGAGCTACTGTTCTTGTCAGTTTCCTAAGCAGAGTTGAACTAGATATGGCCCGTGTGTATGAAGCACAGTTCTTCTGTTCTGAGCAAGCTCACTGTTCTGGCCCTATAGGAAACACAGTAGAGTAGAAGAGTGCTCTTTTCTCAAAAGCAGAGTGTGTTTCTTGTAAGGCAAGCTAGCGTTTGTTACCTAGTCCTAAATGGAGTTAAATCACATGCAGTTTCTAGTCCTACAAACAAGAGTTGTTTTCTGGTAAGGAAAGTCACTATTGCGCTCCCATTGCCATACACAGTGCAAATAGCACTCGCGTCTGTTCCCAGCAATTACAGAGTATCGGACTGAAGAGGATCTACTGTTCTTGTCAGTTTCCTAAGCAGAGTTGAACTAGATATGGTCCTTGTGTGTAGGAAGCACAGATCTTTTGTTCTGAGCAAGCTCACTGTTTGGACCCCTAGGAAACACAGTGGAGTAGAAGAGTACTCTTTTCTCTAAAGCAGAGTGTTTTTCTTGTAAGGCGAACTAGAATTTGTTTCCCAGTCCTAAATGGCGTTGAATCACATGCAGTTTGTGGTCCTACGAGCAAGAGTTGTTTTCTGGTAAGGAAAGTCACATTGTGCTCCCATTGCCATACACAGTGCAAATAGCACTCACGTCTGTTCCCAGCAAGTACAGTGTATTGCACTGAATAGGTGCTACTGTTCTTGTCAGTTTCCTATGCAGAGTTGAACTAGATATTATCCGTGTGTGTAGGAAGCACAGTTCTTTTGTTCTGAGCAAGCTCACTGTTTGGACCCTATAGGAAACACAGTAGAGTAGAAGAGTGCTCTTTTCTCAAAAGCAGAGTGTGTTTCTTGTCAGGAGAGCTAGCGTTTGTTTCGTAGTCCTAAATGGAGTTGAAACCCATGCAGTTTCTGGTACTATGAGCAAGAGTTGTTTTCTGGTAAGAAGAGTCACTATTGCGCTGACTTTGCCATAAACAGGACAAATAGCACTGGCGTCTGATCGCAGCAAGTACAGTGTATTGGATTGAAGAGGATCTACTGTTCTTGTCAGGTTACTAAGCAGAATTGAACTAGATATGGTCCATGTGTGTAGGAAGCACAGATCTTTTGTTCTGAGCAATCTCACTGTTCGGACCCCATAGGAAACACAGTAGAATAGAAGAGTGCTCTTTTCTCAAATGCAGAGTGTGTTTCTTGTAAGGCGAGCTAGCATTTGTTTCCCAGTCCTAAATGGAGTTGAAACACATGCAGTTTCTGGTCCTACGAGCAAGAGTTGTTTTCTGGTAAGGAAAGTCACTGTTGCGCTCCCATTGCCATACACAGTGCAAATAGCACTCCCGTCTGTTTCCAGCAATTACAGTGTATTGGACTGAAGAGGAGCTACTGTTCTTCTCAGTTTCCTAAGCAGAGTTGAACTAGATAAGGCCCGTGTCTAGGAAGAACAGTTCATTTGATCTCAGCAAGCTCACTTTTCTGGCACTATAGGAAACACTTTAGAGTAGAAGAGTGCTCTTTTCGCAAAAGCAGAGTGTGTTTTTGTAAGGCAAGCTAGCATTTGTTTCC
The DNA here is from genome assembly GCF_949786415.1 of Peromyscus eremicus. Classification (NCBI taxonomy): domain Eukaryota; kingdom Metazoa; phylum Chordata; class Mammalia; order Rodentia; family Cricetidae; genus Peromyscus; species Peromyscus eremicus. The sequence continues at coordinate 46,973 of NW_026735053.1, read as the reverse complement.
CAGTCCTAAATGGCGTTAAATCACATGCAGTTTGTGGTCCTACGAGCAAGAGTTGTTTTCTGGTAAGGAAAGTCACTATTGCGTTATCATTGTCATACACAGTGCAAATAGCACTCGCGTCTGTTCCCAGCAAGTACAGTGTATTGGACTGAAGAGGAGCTACTGTTCTTGTCAGTTTCCTAAGCAGAGTTGAACTACATATGGTCCGTGTGTGTAGGAAGCACAATTCTTTTGTTCTGAGCAAGCTCACTGTTTGGACCCCATAGGAAAAACAGTAGAGTAGAAGAGCGCTCTTTTCTCTAAAGCAGAGTGTGTTTCTTGTAAGGCGAGCTAGCGTTTGTTTCCCAGTCCTAAATGGAGTTGAATCCCATGCAGTTTCTGGTCCTAAGAGCAAGAGTTGTTTTCTGGTAAGGAAAGTCACTATTGTGCTCCCATTGCCATACACAGTGCAAATAGAACTCGCGTCTGTTCCCAGCAAGTACAGTGTATTGGAGTGAAGAGGAGCTACTGTTCTTCTCAGTTTCCTAAGCAGAGTTGAACTAGATAAGGCCCGTGTGTCTAGGAAGCACAGTTATTATGTTCTGAGCAAGCTCAATGTTCTGGCCCTATAGGAAACACAGTAGAGTAGAAGAGTGCTCTTTTCTCTAAAGCAGAGTGTGTTTCTTGTAAGGCGAGCTCGCGTTTGTTTCCCAGTCCTAAATGGAGTTGAGTCACAGGCAGTTTTTGGTACTACCAGCAAGAGTTGTTTTCTGGTAAGGAAAGTCACTATTGCGCTCCCATTGCCATACATAGTACAAAAAGCAATCGCGTCTGTTCCCAGGAATTACAGTGTATCGGACTGAAGAGGAGCTACTGTTCTTGTCAGTTTCCTAAGCAGAGTTAAACTAGATATGGTCCGTGTGTATAGCAAGCACAGTTCTTATGTTCTGAGCAAGCTCACTGTTCTTGCCCTATAGGAAACACAGTAGAGTAGATGAGTGCTCTTTTATCTAAAGCAGAGTGTGTTTCTTGTAAGGCGAGCTAGCGTTTGTTTCCTAGTCCTAAATGGAGTTGAATCACATGCAGTTTCTGGTCCTATGAACAAGAGTTGTTTTCTGGTAAGGAAAGTCACGTTGTGCTCCTATAGCCATACACAGTGCAAATAGCACTCGCGTCTGTTCCCAGCAAGTACAGTGTATTGAAGTGAAGAGGAGCTACTGTTCTTCTCAGTTTCCTAAGCAGAGTTGAACTAGATATGGCCCATGTGTCTAGGAAGCACAGTTATTATGTTCTGAGCAAGCTCACTGTTTTTGGGCCCCATAGGAAACACAGTAGAGTAGAAGAGTGCTCTTTCCTCTAAAGAAGAGTGTGGTTCTTGTAAGTCGAGCTAGCGTTTGTTTCCCAGTCCTAAATGGAGTTGAATCACATGCAGTTTCTGGTCCTACGAGCAAGAGTTGTTTTCTGGTAAGGAAAGTCACTATTGCGCTCCCATTGCCATACACAGTACAAATAGCACTCGCGTCTGTTCCCAGGAATTACAGTGTATCCGACTGAAGAGGAGCTACTGTTCTTCTCAGTTTCCTAAGCAGAGTTGAACTAGATATGGCCCGTGTGTGTAGGAAGCACAGTTCTTATGTTCTGAGCAAGCTCACTGTTCTGGCCCTATAGGAAACACAGTAGAGAAGATGAGTGCTCTTTTATCTAAAGCAGAGTGTGTTTCTTGTAAGGCGAGCTAGCGTTTGTTTCCTAGTCCTAAATGGAGTTGAATCACATGCAGTTTCTGGTCCTACGAACAAGAGTTGTTTTCTGGTAAGGAAAGTCACATTGTGCTTCCATTGCCATACACAGTGCAAATAGCACTCGCGGCTGTTCCCAGCAAGTACAGTGTATTGGAGTGAAGAGGAGCTACTGTTCTTCTCAGTTTCCTAAGCAGAGTTGAACTAGATATGGCCCGTGTGTCTAGGAAGCACAGTTATTATGTTCTGAGCAAGCTCACTGTTCTGGCCCTATAGGAAACACAGTAGAGTAGATGAGTGCTCTTTTATCTAAAGCAGAGTGTGTTTCTTGTAAGGTGAGCTCGCATTTGTTTCCCAGTCCTAAATGGAGTTGAGTCACAGGCAGTTTTTGGTACTACGAACAAGAGTTGTTTTCTGGTAAGAAGAGTCACTATTGCGCTCCAAATGCCATACACAGTACAAATAGCACTCGCGTCTGTTCCCAGGAATTACAGTGTATCGGACTGAAGAGGAGCTACTGTTCTTCTCAGTTTCCTAAGCAGAGTTGAACTAGATATGGCCCGTGTGTGTAGGAAGCACAGTTCTTATGTTCTGAGCAAGCTCACTGTTCTGGCCCTATAGGAAACACAGTAGAGAAGATGAGTGCTCTTTTATCTAAAGCAGAGTGTGTTTCTTGTAAGGCGAGCTAGAGTTTGTTTCCTAGTCCTAAATGGAGTTGAATCACATGCAGTTTCTGGTCCTACGAACAAGAGTTGTTTTCTGGTAAGGAAAGTCACATTGTGCTTCCATTGCCATACACAGTGCAAATAGCACTCGCGGCTGTTCCCAGCAAGTACAGTGTATTGGAGTGAAGAGGAGCTACTGTTCTTCTCAGTTTCCTAAGCAGAGTTGAACTAGATATGGCCCTTGTGTCTAGGAAGCACAGTTATTATGTTCTGAGCAAGCTCACTGTTATGGCCCTATAGGAAACACAGTAGAGTAGATGAGTGCTCTTTTATCTAAAGCAGAGTGTGTTTCTTGTAAGGTGAGCTCGCATTTGTTTCCCAGTCCTAAATGGAGTTGAGTCACAGGCAGTTTTTGGTACTACGAACAAGAGTTGTTTTCTGGTAAGAAGAGTCACTATTGCGCTCCAAATGACATACACAGTACAAATAGCACTCGCGTCTGTTCCCAGCAAGTACAGTGTATTGGACTGAAGAGGAGCTACTGTTCTTGTCAGTTTCCTAAGCAGAGTTGAACTACATATGGTCCGTGTGTGTAGGAAGCACAGTTCTTTTGTTCTGAGCAAGCTCACTGTTTGGACCCCATAGGAAAAACAGTAGAGTAGAAGAGTGCTCTTTTCTCTAAAGCAGAGTGTGTTTCTTGTAAGGCGAGCTAGCGTTTGTTTCCCAGTCCTAAATGGAGTTGAATCCCATGCAGTTTCTGGTCCTAAGAGCAAGAGTTGTTTTCTGGTAAGGAAAGTCACTATTGTGCTCCCATTGCCATACACAGTGCAAATAGAACTCGCGTCTGTTCCCAGCAAGTACAGTGTATTGGAGTGAAGAGGAGCTACTGTTCTTCTCAGTTTCCTAAGCAGAGTTGAACTAGATAAGGCCCGTGTGTCTAGGAAGCACAGTTATTATGTTCTGAGCAAGCTCAATGTTCTGGCCCTATAGGAAACACAGTAGAGTAGAAGAGTGCTCTTTTCTCTAAAGCAGAGTGTGTTTCTTGTAAGGTGAGCTCGCGTTTGTTTCCCAGTCCTAAATGGAGTTGAGTCACAGGCAGTTTTTGGTACTACCAGCAAGAGTTGTTTTCTGGTAAGGAAAGTCACTATTGCGCTCCCATTGCCATGCATAGTACAAAAAGCAATCGAGTCTGTTCCCAGGAATTACAGTGTATCAGACTGAAGAGGAGCTACTGTTCTTGTCAGTTTCCTAAGCAGAGTTAAACTAGATATGGTCCGTGTGCATAGCAAGCACAGTTCTTATGTTCTGAGCAAGCTCACTGTTCTTGCCCTATAGGAAACACAGTAGAGTAGATGAGTGCTCTTTTATCTAAAGCAGAGTGTGTTTCTTGTAAGGCGAGCTAGCGTTTGTTTCCTAGTCCTAAATGGAGTTGAATCACATGCAGTTTCTGGTCGTATGAACAAGAGTTGTTTTCTGGTACGGAAAGTCACGTTGTGCTCCTATAGCCATACACAGTGCAAATAGCACTCGCGTCTGTTCCCAGCAAGTACAGTGTATTGAAGTGAAGAGGAGCTACTGTTCTTCTCAGTTTCCTAAGCAGAGTTGAACTAGATATGGCCCATGTGTCTAGGAAGCACAGTTATTATGTTCTGAGCAAGCTCACTGTTTTGGGGCTCCATAGGAAACACAGTAGAGTAGAAGAGTGCTCTTTCCCCTAAAGAAGAGTGTGGTTCTTGTAAGTCGAGCTAGCGTTTGTTTCCCAGTCCTAAATGGAGTTGAATCACATGCAGTTTCTGGTCCTACGAGCAAGAGTTGTTTTCTGGTAAGGAAAGTCACTATTGCGCTCCCATTGCCATACACAGTACAAATAGCACTCGCGTCTGTTCCCAGGAATTACAGTGTATCCGACTGAAGAGGAGCTACTGTTCATGTCAGTTTCCTAAGCAGAGTTGAACTAGATATGGCCCGTGTGTGTAGGAAGCACAGTTCTTATGTTCTGAGCAAGCTCACTGTTCTGGCCCTATAGGAAACACAGTAGAGAAGATGAGTGCTCTTTTATCTAAAGCAGAGTGTGTTTCTTGTAAGGCGAGCTAGCGTTTGTTTCCTAGTCCTAAATGGAGTTGAATCACATGCAGTTTCTGGTCCTACGAACAAGAGTTGTTTTCTGGTAAGGAAAGTCACATTGTGCTTCCATTGCCATACACAGTGCAAATAGCACTCGCGGCTGTTCCCAGCAAGTACAGTGTATTGGAGTGAAGAGGAGCTACTGTTCTTCTCAGTTTCCTAAGCAGAGTTGAACTAGATATGGCCCGTGTGTCTAGGAAGCACAGTTATTATGTTCTGAGCAAGCTCACTCTTCTGGCCCTATAGGAAACACAGTAGAGTAGATGAGTGCTCTTTTATCTAAAGCAGAGTGTGTTTCTTGTAAGGTGAGCTCGCATTTGTTTCCCAGTCCTAAATGGAGTTGAGTCACAGGCAGTTTTTGGTACTACGAACAAGAGTTGTTTTCTGGTAAGAAGAGTCACTATTGCGCTCCAAATGCCATACACAGTACAAATAGCACTCGCGTCTGTTCCCAGGAATTACAGTGTATCGGACTGAAGAGGAGCTACTGTTCTTCTCAGTTTCCTAAGCAGAGTTGAACTAGATATGGCCCGTGTGTGTAGGAAGCACAGTTCTTATGTTCTGAGCAAGCTCACTGTTCTGGCCCTATAGGAAACACAGTAGAGAAAATGAGTGCTCTTTTATCTAAAGCAGAGTGTGTTTCTTGTAAGGCGAGCTAGAGTTTGTTTCCTAGTCCTAAATGGAGTTGAATCACATGCAGTTTCTGGTCCTACGAACAAGAGTTGTTTTCTGGTAAGGAAAGTCACATTGTGCTTCCATTGCCATACACAGTGCAAATAGCACTCGCGGCTGTTCCCAGCAAGTACAGTGTATTGGAGTGAAGAGGAGCTACTGTTCTTCTCAGTTTCCTAAGCAGAGTTGAACTAGATATGGCCCTTGTGTCTAGGAAGCACAGTTATTATGTTCTGAGCAAGCTCACTGTTATGGCCCTATAGGAAACACAGTAGAGTAGATGAGTGCTCTTTTATCTAAAGCAGAGTGTGTTTCTTGTAAGGTGAGCTCGCATTTGTTTCCCAGTCCTAAATGGAGTTGAGTCACAGGCAGTTTTTGGTACTACGAACAAGAGTTGTTTTCTGGTAAGAAGAGTCACTATTGCGCTCCAAATGACATACACAGAACAAATAGCACTCGCGTCTGTTCCCAGCAAGTACAGTGTATTGGACTGAATAGGAGCTACTGTTCTTGTCAGTTTCGTAAGCAGAGTTGAACTAGATATGGCCCGTGTGTATGAAGCTCAGTTCTTTTGTTCTGAGCAAGCTTACTGTTCTGGCCCTATAGGAAACACAGTAGAGAAGAAGAGTGCTCTTTTCTCTAAAGCAGAGTTTGTTTCTTGTAAGGCGAGCTAGCGTTTGTTTCCCAGTCCTAAATGGAGTTGAATCACATGCAGTTTCTGGTCCTACGCGCAAGAGTTGTTTTATGGTAAGAAGAGTCACTATTGCGCTGCCATTGCCATACACAGGACAAATAGCACTGGCGTCTGATCGCAGCAAGTACAGTGTATTGGACTGAAGAGGATCTACTGTTCTTGTCAGGTTTTTAAGCAGAATTGAAATAGATATGGCCGTGTGTGTAGGCAGCACAGTTCTTTTGTTCTGAACAAGCTCACTGTTCGAACCCCATAGGAAACACAGTAGAGTAGAAGAGTGCTCTTTTCTCAAAAGCAGAGTGTGTTTCTTGTAAGGCAAGCTAGCGTTTGTTTCCTAGTCCTAAATGGAGTTGAATTACATGCAGTTTCTGGTTCTACTTACAAGAGTTGTTTTCTGGTAAGGAAAGTCACATTGTGCTCCCATTGCCATACACATTGCAAATAGCCCTCGCGTCTGTTCCCAGCAAATACAGTGCATTGCACTGAATAGGTGCAACTGTTCTTGTCAGTTTCCTATGCAGAGTTGAACTAGATATTATCCGTGTGTGTAGGAAGCACAGTTCTTTTGTTCTGAGCAAGCTCACTGTTTGGACCCTATAGGAAACACAGTAGAGTAGAAGAGTGCTCTTTTCTCAAAAGCAGAGTGTGTTTCTTGTAAGGCGAGCTAGCGTTTGTATCCCAGTCCTAAATGGAGTAGAATCACATGCAGTTTCTGGTCCTACGAGCATGAGTTGTTTTATGGTAAGAATAGTCACTATTGCGCTCCCATTGCCATACACAGGACCAATAGCACATGCGTCTGTTCCCAGCAAGTACAGTGTATTGGACTGAATAGGATCTACTGTTCTTGTCAGGTTCCTATGCAGAATTGAACTAGATATGGACGGGTATGTAGGAAGCACAGTTCTTTTGTTCTGAGCAAGCTCACTGTTCAGACCCCATAGGAAACACAGTAGAGTAGAAGAGTGCTCTTTTCTCAAAAGCAGAGTGTGTTTCTTGTAAGGCGAGCTAGCGTTTGTTTCCCAGTCCTAAATGGAGTTGAATCACATGCAGTTTCTGGTCCTACGAGCAAGAGTTGTTTTCTGGTAAGGAAAGTCACTATTGTGCTCCCATTGCCATACACAGTGCAGATAGCACTCGCGTCTGTTCCCAGGAATTACAGTGTATCAGACTGAAGAGGAGCTACTGTTCCTGTCAGTTTCCTAAGCAGAGTTGAACTAGATATGGCCCGTGTGTGTAGGAAGCACAGTTCTTATGTTCTGAGCAAGCTCACTGTTCTGGCCCTATAGGAAACACAATAGAGTAGAAGAGTGCTCTTTTATCTAAAGCAGAGTGTGTTTCTTGTAAGGCAATCTAGCGTTTGTTTGCTAGTCCTAAATGGAGTTGAATCACATGCAGTTTCTGGTCCTACGAACAAGAGTTGTTTTCTGGTAAGGAAAGTCACATTGTGCTCCCATTGCCATACACAGTGCAAATAGCACTCGCGTCTGTTCCCAGCAAATACAGTGTATTGCACTGAATAGATGCGACTGTTCTTGTCAGTTTCCTATACAGAGTTGAACTAGCTATTATCCGTGTGTGTAGGAAGCACAGTTCTTTTGTTCTGAGCAAGCTCACTGTTTGGACCCTATAGGAAACACAATAGAGTAGAAGAGTGCTCTTTTCTCTAAAGCAGAGTGTGTTTCTTGTAAGGCGAGCTAGCGTTTGTTTCCCAGTCCTAAATGGAGTTGAAACCCATGCAGTTTCTGGTACTACGAGCAAGAGTTGTTTTCTGGTAAGAAGAGTCACTATTGCGCTGACATTGCCATACACAGGACAAATAGCACTGGCGTCTGATCGCAGCAAGTACAGTGTATTGGACTGAAGAGGATCTACTGTTCTTGTCAGGTTCCTAAGCAGAATTGAAATAGATACGGCCGTGTGTGTAGGAAGTACAGTTCTTTTGTTCTGAGCAAGCTCACTGTTCGGACCCCATAGGAAACACAGTAGAGGAGAAGAGTGCTCTTTTCTCAAAAGCAGAGTGTGTTTTTTGTAAGGCAAGCTAGCGTTTGTTTCCCAGTCCTAAATGGCATTGAATCACATGCAGTTTCAGGTCCTACGAGCAAGAGTTGTTTTCTGGTAACGAAAGTCACTATTGCGCTCCCATTGCCATACACAGTGCAGATAGCACTCGCGTCTGTTCCCAGGAATTACAGTGTATCGGACTGAAGAGGAGCTACTGTTCTAGTCAGTTTCCTAAGCAGAGTTGAACTAGATATGGTCCGTGTGTATAGGAAGCACAGTTCTTATGTTCTGAGCAAGCTCACTTTTCTGGCCCTATAGGAAACACAGTAGAGTAGAAGAGTGCTCTTTTCTCTAAAGCAGAGTGTGTTTCTTTTCAGGCGAGCTTGCGTTTGTTTCCCAGTCCTAAATGGAGTTGAGTCACAGGCAGTTTTTGGAACTACCAGCAAGAGTTGTTTTCTGGTAAGGAAAGTCACTATCGCGCTCCCATTGCCATACACAGTACAAATAGCACTCGCGTCTGTTCCCAGGAATTACAGTGTATCAGACTGAAGAGGAGCTACTGTTCTTGTCAGTTTCCTAAGAAGAGTTGAACTAGATATGGCCCGTGTGTCTAGGAAGCACAGTTCTTATGTTCTGAGCAAGCTCACTGTTTGGACCCCTAGGAAACACAGTGGAGTAGAAGAGTGCTCTTTTCTCTAAAGAAGAGTGTTTTTTTGTAAGACGAACTAGCATTTGTTTCCCAGTCCTAAATGGCGTTGAATCACATGCAGTTTGTGGTCCTACGAGCAAGAGTTGTTTTCTGGTAAGGAAAGTCACTATTGTGCTCCCATTGCCATACACAGTGCAAATAGAACTCGCGTCTGTTCCCAGCAAGTACAGTGTATTGGACTGAAGAGGAGCTACTGTTTATCTCAGTTTCCTAAGCAGAGTTGAACTAGATAAAGCCCTTGTGTCTAGGAAGAACACTTCATTTGATCTGAGCAAGCTCACTGTTCTGGCCCAATAGGAAACACAGTAGAGTAGAAGACTGCTCTTTTCGCAAAAGCAGAGTGTGTTTTTGTAAGGCGAGCTAGCATTTGTTTCCCAGTCCTAAATGGCGTTGAATCACATGCAGTTTCTATTCCTACCAGCAAGAGTTGTTTTCTGGTAAGGAAAGTCAGTATTGCGTTCTCATTGCCATACACAGTGCAAATAGCACTGGCGTCTGATCGCAGCAAGTACAGTGTATTGGACTGAAGAGGATCTACTGTTCTTGTCAGGTTCCTAAGCAGAATTGAACTAGATATGGCCGTGTGTGTAGGAAGCACAGTTCTTTTGTTCTGAGCAAGCTCACTGTTTGGACCCCATAGGAAACACAGTAGAGTAGAAGAGTGCTCTTTTCTCTAAAGCAGAGTGTGTTTCTTGTAAGGCGAGCTAGCTTTTGTTTCCCAGTCCTAAATGGAGTTGAATCCCATGCAGTTTCTGGTCCTAAGAGCAAGAGTTGTTTTCTGGTAAGGAAAGTCACTATTGCGCTCCCATTGCCATACACAGTACAAATAGCACTCGCGTCTGTTCCCAGGAATTACAGTGTATCAGACTGAAGAGGAGCTACTGTTCTTTTCAGTTTCCTAAGCAGAGTTGAACTAGATATGGCCCGTGTGTGTAGGAAGCACAGTTCTTATGTTCTGAGCAAGGTCACTGTTCTGGCCCTATAGGAAACACAGTAGAGTAGATGAGTGCTCTTTTATCTAAAGCAGAGTGTGTTTCTTGTAAGGCGAGCTAGCGTTTGTTTCGTAGTCCTAAATGGAGTTGAAACCCATGCAGTTTCTGGTACTACAAGCAAGAGTTGTTTTCTGGTAAGAAGAGTCACTATTGCGCTGATATTGCCATACTCAGGACAAATAGCACTGGCGTCTGATCGCAGCAAGTACAGTGTATTGGACTGAAGAGGATCTACTGTTCTTGTCAGGTTCCTAAGCAGATTTGAACTAGATATGGCCGTGTGTGTAGGAAGCACAGTTCTTTTGTTCTGAGCAAGCTCACTGTTCGGACCCCATAGGAAACACAGTAGAGGAGAAGAGTGCTCTTTTCTCAAAAGCAGAGTGTGTTTTTTGTAAGGCAAGCTAGCTTTTGTTTCCCAGTCCTAAATGGAGTTGAATCACATGCAGTTTCAGGTCCTACGAGCAAGAGATGTTTTCTGGTAAGGAAAGTCACTATTGCTCTCTTTTTGCCATACACAGTGCAAATAGCACTCGCGTCTGTTCCCAGGAATTACAGTGTATCAGACTGAAGAGGAGCTACTGTTGCGCTCCCATTGCCATACACAGTGCAAATAGCACTCCCATCTGTTCCCAGCAATTACAGTGCATTGGACTGAAGAGGAGCTACTGTTCTTCTCAGTTTCCTAAGCAGAGTTGAACTAGATAAGGCCCATGTGTTTAGGAAGCACAGTTCATTTGATCTGAGCAAGCTCACTGTTCTGGCCATATAGGAAACACAGTAGAGTAGAAGAGTGCTCTTTTCGCAAAAGCAGAGTGTGTTTTTGTAAGGCGAGCTAGCGTTTGTTTCCCAGTCCTAAATGGCGTTGAATCACATGCAGTTTGTGGTCCTACAAGCAAGAGTTGTCTTCTGGTAAGGAAAGTCACTATTGCGTTCTCATTGCCATACACAGTGCAAATACCACTCGCGTCTGTTCCCAGCAAGTACAGTGTATTGAACTGAAAAGGAGCTACTGTTCTTGTCAGTTTCCTAAGCAGAGTTGAACTAGATATGGCCCATGTGTCTAGGAAGCACAGTTATTATGTTCTGAGCAAGCTCACTGTTTTTGGGCCCCATAGGAAACACAGTAGAGTAGAAGAGTGCTCTTTCCTCTAAAGAAGAGTGTGGTTCTTGTAAGGCAAGCTAGCGTTTGAATCCCAGTCCTAAATGGAGTTGAATCACATGCAGTTTCTGGTCCTACGAGCATGAGTTGTTTTATGGTAAGAATAGTCACTATTGCGCTCCCATTGCCATACACAGGACCAATAGCACACGCGTCTGTTCCAAGCAAGTACAGTGTATGGGACTGAATAGGATCTATTGTTCTTGTCAGGTTCCTAAGCAGAATTGAACTAGATATGGCCATGTGTGTAGGAAGCACAGTTCTTTTGTTCTGAGCAAGCTAACTGTTCGGACCCCATAAGAAACATAGTAGAGTAGAAGAGTACTCTTTTCTCAAAAGCAGAGTGTGTTTCTTGTAAGACGAGCTAGCGTTTGTTTCCCAGTCCTAAATGCAGTTGAATCACATGCAGTTTCTGGTCCTAGGAGCAAGAGTTGTTTTCTGGTAAGGAAAGTCACTATTGTGCTCCAATTGCCATACATAGTACAAATAGCACTCGCGTCTGTTCCCAGGAATTACAGTGTATCGGACTGAAGAGGAGCTACTGTTCTTGTCAGTTTCCTAAGCAGAGTTTAACTAGATATGGCCCTTGTGTGTAGGAAGCACAGTTCTTATGTTCTGAGCAAGGTCACTGTTCTGGCCCTATAGGAAACACAGTAGAGTAGATGAGTGCTCTTTTATCTAAAGCAGAGTGTGTTTCTTGTAAGGCGAGCTAGCGTTTGTTTCCTAGTCCTAAATGGAGTTGAATCACGTGCAGTTTCTGGTCCTACGAACAAGAGTTGTTTTCTGGTAAGGAAAGTCACATTGTGCTTCCATTGCCATACACAGTGCAAATAGCACTCGCGGCTGTTCCCAGCAAGTACAGTGTATTGGAGTGAAGAGGAGCTACTGTTCTTCTCAGTTTCCTAAGCAGAGTTGAACTAGATATGGCCCGTGTGTCTAGGAAGCACAGTTATTATGTTCTGAGCAAGCTCACTATTCTGGCCCTATAGGAAACACTGTAGAGTAGAAGAGTGCTCATTTCTCTAAAACAGAGTGTGTTTCTTGTAAGGCAGGCTCGCGTTTGTTTCCCAGTCCTAAATGGAGTTGAGTCACAGGCAGTTTTTGGTACTATGAGCAAGAGTTGTTTTCTGGTAAGAAGAGTCACTATTACGCTCCAAATGCCATACACAGTGCAAATAGCACTCGCGTCTGTTCCCAGCAAGTACAGTGTATTGGACTGAATAGGAGCTACTGTTCTTGTCAGTTTCCTAAGCAGAGTTGAACTAGATATGGCCCGTGTGTATGAAGCACAGTTCTTTTGTTCTGAGCAAGCTCACTGTTCTGGCCCTATAGGAAACACAGTAGAGTAGAAGAGTGCTCTTTTCTCTAAAGCAGAGTGTGTTTCTTGTAAGGCGAGCTAGCGTTTGTTTCCCAGTCCTAAATGGAGTTGAATCACATGCAGTTTCTGGTCCTACGAGCAAGAGTTGTTTTATGGTAAGAAGAGTCACTATTGCGCTGCCATTGCCATAAACAGGACAAATAGCACTGGCGTCTGTTCCCAGCAAGTACAGTGTATTGGACTGAAGAGGAGCTACTGTTCTTGTCAGGTTTTTAAGCAGAATTGAAATAGATATGGCCATGTGTGTAGGAAGCACAGTTCTTTTGTTCTGAGCAAGCTCACTGTTCGGACCCCATAAGAAACACAGTAGAGTAGATGAGTGCTCTTTTCTCAAAAGCAGAGTGTGTTTCTTGTAAGGCAAGCTAGCGTTTGTTTCCCATTCCTAAATGGAGTTGAATCACATGCAGTTTCTGGTCCTATGAGCAAGAGTTGTTTTCTGGTAAGGAAAGTCACTATAGCGCTCCCATTGCCATACACAGTGGAAATAGCACTCACGTCTCTTCCCAGCAAGTACAGTGTATCGGACTGAAGAGGAGCTACTGTTCTTGTCAGTTTCCTAAGTAGAGTTGAACTAGATATGGTCCATGCGTGTAGGAAGCACAGTTCTTTTGTTCTGAGCAAGCTCACTGTTTGGACCCCATAGGAAACACAGTAGAGTAGAAGAGTGCTCTTTTCTCTAAAGCAGAGTGTGTTTCTTGTAAGGCAAGCTAGCGTTTGTTTCCCAGTCCTAAATGGAGTGGAATCACATGCAGTTTCTGGTCCTACGAGCATGAGTTGTTTTATGGTAAGAATAGTTACTATTGCGCTCCCATTGCCATACACAGGACCAATAGCACATGTGTCTGTTCCCAGCAAGTACAGTGTATTGGACTGAATAGGATCTACTGTTCTTGTCAGGTTCCTAAGCAGAATTGAACTAGATATGGCCCGTGTGTGTAGGAAGCACAGTTCTTTTGTTCTGAGCAAGCTCACTGTTCGGTCCCCTAGGAAACACAGTAGAGTAGAAGAGTGCTCTTTTCTCAAAAGCAGAGTGTGTTTCTTGTAAGGCGAGCTAGCGTTTGTTTCCCAGTCCTAAATGGAGTTGAATCACATGCAGTTTCTGGTCCTACGAGCAAGAGTTGTTTTCTGGTAAGGAAAGTCACTATTGCGCTCCCATTGCCATACACAGTGCAAATAGCACTCGCGTCTGTTCCCAGGAATTACAGTGTATCGGACTGAAGAGGAGCTACTGTTCTTGTCAGTTTCCTAAGCATAGTTGAACTAGATATGGCCCGTGTGTTTAGGAAGCACAGTTCTTATGTTCTGAGCAAGCTCACTGTTCTGGCCCTATAGGAAACACAGTAGAGTAGATGAGTGCTCTTTTATCTAAAGCAGAGTGTGTTTCTTGTAAGGCGAGCTCGCGTTTGTTTCCCAGTCCTAAATGGAGTTGAGTCACAGGCAGTTTTTGGTACTACCAGCAAGAGTTGTTTTCTGGTAAGGAAAGTCACTATTGCGCTCCCATTGCCATACATAGTACAAAAAGCAATCGCGTCTGTTCCCAGGAATTACAGTGTATCGGACTGAAGAGGAGCTACTGTTCTTGTCAGTTTCCTAAGCAGAGTTAAACTAGATATGGTCCGTGTGTATAGGAAGCACAGTTCTTATGTTCTGAGCAAGCTCACTGTTCTTGCCCTATAGGAAACACAGTAGAGTAGAAGAGTGCACTTTCCTCTAAAGAAGAGTGTGGTTCTTGTAAGGCGAGCTAGCGTTTGTTTCCCAGTCCTAAATGGAGTTGAATCACATGCAGTTTCTGGTCCTACGAGCAAGAGTTGTTTTATGATAAGAAGAGTCACTATTGCGCTGCCATTGCCATAAACAGGACAAATAGCACTGGCGTCTGTTCCCAGCAAGTACAGTGTATTGGACTGAAGAGGAGCTACTGTTCTTGTCAGGTTTTTAAGCAGAATTGAAATAGATATGGCCATGTGTGTAGGAAGCACAGTTCTTTTGTTCTGAGCAAGCTCACTGTTCGGACCCCATAGGAAACACAGTAGAGTAGATGAGTGCTCTTTTCTCAAAAGCAGAGTGTGTTTCTTGAAGGCAAGCTAGCGTTTGTTTCCCATTCCTAAATGGAGTTGAATCACATGCAGTTTCTGGTCCTATGAGCAAGAGTTGTTTTCTGGTAAGGAAAGTCACTATAGCGCTCCCATTGCCATACACAGTGGAAATAGCACTCACGTCTCTTCCCATCAAGTACAGTGTATCGGACTGAAGAGGAGCTACTGTTCTTGTCAGTTTCCTAAGGAGAGTTGAACTAGATATGGTCCATGCGTGTAGGAAGCACAGTTCTTTTGTTCTGAGCAAGCTCACTGTTTGGACCCCATAGGAAACACAGTAGAGTAGAAGAGTGCTCTTTTCTCTAAAGCAGAGTGTGTTTCTTGTAAGGCAAGCTAGCGTTTGTTTCCAAGTCCTAAATGGAGTGGAATCACATGCAGTTTCTGGTCCTACGAGCATGAGTTGTTTTATGGTAAGAATAGTTACTATTGCGCTCCCATTGCCATACACAGGACCAATAGCACATGTGTCTGTTCCCAGCAAGTACAGTGTATTGGACTGAATAGGATCTACTGTTCTTGTCAGGTTCCTAAGCAGAATTGAACTAGATATGGCCGTGTGTGTAGGAAGCACAGTTCTTTTGTTCTGAGCAAGCTCACTGTTCGGTCCCCTAGGAAACACAGTAGAGTAGAAGAGTGCTCTTTTCTCAAAAGCAGAGTGTGTTTCTTGTAAGGCGAGCTAGCGTTTGTTTCCCAGTCCTAAATGGAGTTGAATCACATGCAGTTTCTGGTCCTACGAGCAAGAGTTGTTTTCTGGTAAGGAAAGTCACTATTGCGCTCCCATTGCCATACACAGTGCAAATAGCACTCGCGTCTGTTCCCAGGAACTACAGTGTATCGGACTGAAGAGGAGCTACTGTTCTTGTCAGTTTCCTAAGCAGAGTTGAACTAGATATGGCCCGTGTGTTTAGGAAGCACAGTTCTTATGTTCTGAGCAAGCTCACTGTTCTCGCCCTATAGGAAACACAGTAGAGTAGATGAGTGCTCTTTTATCTAAAGCAGAGTGTGATTCTTGTAAGGCGAGCTCGCGTTTGTTTCCCAGTCCTAAATGGAGTTGAGTCACAGGCAGTTTTTGGTACTACCAGCAAGAGTTGTTTTCTGGTAAGGAAAGTCACTATTGTGCTCCCATTGCCATACATAGTACAAAAAGCAATCGCGTCTGTTCCCAGGAATTACAGTGTATCGGACTGAAGAGGAGCTACTGTTCTTGTCAGTTTCCTAAGCAGAGTTAAACTAGATATGGCCCGTGTGTGTAGGAAGCACAGTTGTTATGTTCTGAGCAAGCTCACTGTTCTGGCCCTATAGGAAACACAGTAGAGTAGAAGAGTGCTCTTTTCTCTAAAGCACAGTGTGTTTCTTGTAAGGCGAGTTCGCATTTGTTTCCCAGTCCTAAATGGAGTTGAGTCACATGCAGTTTTGGTCCTACGAGCAAGAGTTGTTTTCTGGTAAGAAGAGTCACTATTGTGCTCCAAATGCCATACACAGTGCAAATAGCTCTCACGTCTGTTCCCAGCAAGTACAGTGTATTGGAGTGAAGAGGAGCTACTGTTCTTCTCAGTTTCCTAAGCAGAGTTGAACTAGATATGGCCCGTGAGTGTAGGAAGCACAGTTATTATGTTCAGAGCAAGCTCACTGTTCTGGCCCTATAGGAAACACAGTGGAGTAGAAGAGTGCTCTTTTCTCTAAAGCAGACTGTGTTTCTTGTAAGGCGAGCTCATGTTTGTTTCCCAGTCCTAAATGGAGTTGAGTCACAGGCAGTTTTTGGTCCTTAGAGCAAGAGTTGTTTTCTGGTAAAAAGGGTAACTATTGCGCTCCAAATGCCATACACAGTGCAAATAGCACTCGCGTATGTTCCCAGCAAGTACAGTGTATTGGACTGAAGAAGAGCTACTGTTCTTCTCAGTTTCCTAAGCAGAGTTGAACTAGATATGGTCCATGTGTGTAGGAAGTACAGTTCTTTTGTTCTGAGCAAGCTCAATGTTCTGGCCCTATAGGAAACACAGTAGAGTAGAAGAGTGCTCTTTTCTCAAAAGCAGAGTGTGTTTCTTGTAAGGCGAGCTAGCGTTTGTTTCCCAGTCCTAAATGGAGTTGAATCACATGCAGTTTGTGGTCCTACGAGCAAGAGTTGTTTTCTGGTGAGGAAAGTCACATTGTGCTCCCATTGCCATATACAGTGCAAATAGCATTCGCGTCTGTTCCCAGCAAGTACAGTGTATTGGACTGAAGAGCAGCTTCTGTTCTTGTCAGTTTCCAAAGCAGAGTTGAACTAGATATGGTCGATGTGTGTAGGAAGCACAGTTCTTTTGTTCTGAGCAGGCTCACTGTTTGGACCCCACAGGAAACACAGTAGAGTAGAAGAGTGCTCTTTTCTCAAAAGCAGAGTGTGTTTCTTGTAAGGCGAGCTAGCGTTTGTTTCCCAGTCCTAAATGGAGTTGAATCCCATGCAGTTTCTGGTCCTAAGAGCAAGAGTTCTTTTCTGTTAAGAAGAGTCACTATTGTGCTGCCATTGCCATACACAGGACAAATAGCACTGTTGTCTGTTCCCAGCAAGTACAACTGTATTGGACTGAAGAGGATCTACTGTTCATGTCAGGTTCCTAAGCAGAATTGAACTAGATATGGCCGTGTGTGGAGGAAGCATAGATTTTTTGTTCTGAGCAACCTCATTGTTCTGGCCCATTTGGAAACACAGTAGATTAGAAGAGTGCTCTTTTCTCAAAAGCAGAGTGTGTTTCTTGTAAGGCGAGCTCGTGTTTGTTTCCCAGTCCTAAATGGAGTTGAATCACATGCAGTTTCTAGTCCTACGAGCAAGAGTTGTTTTATGGTAAGGAAGTCACTATTGAGCTCCCATTGCCATACACAGTGCAAATAGCACTCGCGTCTGTTCCCAGCAAGTACAGTGCATGGGATTGAAGAGGAGCCACTGTTCTTGTAAGTTTCCTAAGCAGAGTTGAACGAGATATGGCCCGTGTGTGTAGGAAGCACAGTTCTTTTGTTCTGAGCAAGTTCACTGTTTGGACCCCATAGGAAACACAGTAGAGTAGAAGAGTGCTCTTTTCTCTAAAGCAGAGTGTTTTTCTTGTAAGGTGAGGTCGCGTTTGTTTCCCAATCCTAAATGGAGTTGAGTCACATGCAGTTTTTGGTCCTATGAGCAAGAGTTATTTTCTGGTAAGAAGAGTCACTGTTGCGCTCCAATTGCCATACACAGTGCAAATAGTACTCGCGTCTGTTCCCTTCAATTACAGTGTATTGGACTGATTAGGAGCTACTGTTCTTGTCAGTTTCCTCAGCAGAGTTGAACTAGATATGGTCCGTGTGTGTAGGAAGCACAGTTCTTTTGTTCTGAGCAAGCTCACTGTTTGGACCCCATAGGAAACACAGTAGAGTAGAAGAGTGCTCTTTTTTCAGAAGCAGAGTGTGTTTCTTGTAAGGCGAGCTAGCGTTTGTTTCCCAGTACTAAATGGAGTTGAATCACATGCAGTTTCTGGTCCTACGAGCAAGAGTTGTTTTCTGGCAAGAAGAATCACTATTGTGCTCCCATTGTCATACACAGGGCAAATAGCACTGGCGTCTGTTCCCAGCATGTACAGTGTATTGGACTGAAGAGTATCTACTGTTCTTGTCAGGTTTTTAAGCAGAGTTGAACTAGATATGGCCCGTGTGTGTAGGAAGCACAGTTATTATGTTCTGAGCAAGCTCACTCTTCTGGCCCTATACGAAACACAGTAGAGTAGAACAGTGCTCTTTTCTCTAAAGCAGAGTGTGTTTCTTGTAAGACGAGCTCGCGTTTGTTGCCCAGTCCTAAATGGAGTTGAGTCACATGCAGTTTTTGGTCCTAGGAGAAAGAGTTGTTTTCTGCTAAGAAGAGTCACTATTGTGCTCCAAATGCCATACACAGTGCAAATAGCTCTCGCGTCTGTTCCCAGCAAGTACAGTGTATTGGACTGAAGAGGAGCTACTGTTCTTCTCAGTTTCCTAAGCAGAGTTGAACTAGATATGATCCGTGTGTGTAGGAAGCACAGTTCATTTGTTCTGAGCAAGTTCACTGTTCAGGCCCTATAGAAAACACAGTAGAGTAGAAGAGTGCTCTTTTCTCAAAAGCAGAGTGTGTTTCTTGTAAGGCGAGCTAGAGTTTTTTTCCCAGTCCTAAATGGAGTTGAATCACAAGCAGTTTCTGGTTGTACGACCAAGAGTTGTTTCTGGTAAGAAGAGTCACTATTGTGCTCCAATTGCCATACACAGTACAAATAGCACTCGCGTCTGTTCTCAGCAAGTACAGTGTATCGGACTGAAGAGGAGCTACTGTTCTTGTCAGTTTCCTAAGCAGAGTTGAACTACATATGGCCCGTGTGTGTAGGAAGCACAGTTATTATGTTCTAAGCAAGCTCACTGTTCTGGCCCTATAGGAAACACAGTAGATTAGAAGAGTGCTCTTTTATCTAAAGCAGACTGTGTTTCTTGTAAGGCGAGCTCGCATTTGTTTCCCAGTCCTAAATGGAGTTGAGTCACAGGCAGTTTTCGGTTCTACGAGCAAAAGTTGTTTTCTGGTAAGAAGAGTCACTATTGCGCTCCAAATGCCATACACAGTGCAAATAGCACTCGCGTCTGTTCCCAGCAAGTACAGTGTATTGGACTGAAGAAGAGCTACTGTTCTTCTCAGTTTCCTAAGAAGAGTTGAACTAGATATGGTCCATGTGTGTAGAAAGCACATTTCTTTTGTTCTGAGCAATCTCATTGTTTGGACCCCATAGGAAACACAGTAGAGTAGAAGAGTGCTCTTTTCTCAAAAGCAGAGTGTGTTTCTTGTAAGGCGAGCTAGCATTTGTTTCCCAGTCCTAAATGGAGTTGAATCACATGCAGTTTGTGGTCCTATGAGCAAGAGTTGTTTTCTGGTAAGAAGAGTCACTATTGTGCTCCCAATGTCATACACAGGGCAAATAGTACTGGCGTCTGTTCCCAGCATGTACAGTGTATTGGACTGAAGAGGATCTACTGTTCTTGTCAGTTTCCTAAGCAGAGTTGAACTAGATATGGCCCTTGTGTGTAGAAAGCACAGTTCTTTTGTTCTGAGCAAGCTCACTGTTTTGACCCCATAGGAAACACAGTAGAGTAGATGATTGCTCTTTTCTCAAAAGCAGAGTGTGTTTCTTGTAAGGCGAGCTAGCGTTTGTTTCCCAGTCCTAAATGGAGTTGAATCCCATGCAGTTTCTGGTCCTACGATCAAGAGTTCTTTTCTCGTAAGAAGAGACACTATTGTGCTCCCATTGCCATACACAGGACAAATAGCACTGTTGTCTGTTCCCAGCAAGTACAGTGTATTGGACTGAAGAGGATCTACTGTTCATGTCAGGTTCCTAATCAGAATTGAACTAGATATGGCCGTGTGTGGAGGAAGCACAGTTTTTTTGTTCTGAGCAAGCTCACTGTTCGGACCACATAGGAAACACAGTAGAGTAGAAGAGTGCTCTTTTTTCAAAAGCAGAGTGTGTTTCTTGTAATGCGAGCTAGCGTTTGTTTCCCAGTCCTAAATGGAGTTGAATCACATGCAGTTTCTGTTCCTACGAGCAAGAGTTGTTTTCTCGTAAGAAGAGTCACTATTGTGCTCCCATTGTTTTACACAGGGCAAATAGCACTGGCGTCTGTTCCCAGCATGTACCGGGTATTGGACTGAAGAGGATCTACTGTTCTTGTCAGGTTTTTAAGCAGAATTAAACTAGATACGGCCATGTGTGTAGGAAGCACAATTCTTTGTTCTGAGCAAGCTCACTGTTCTTTCCCTATAGGAAAAACAGTAGAGTAGAAGAGTGCTCTTTTCTCAAAAGCAGAGTGTGTTACTTGTAAGGCGAGCTAGCATTTGTTTCCCAGTCCTAAATGGAGTGGAATCACATGCACTTTCTGGTCCTATGAGCAAGAGTTGTTTTCTGGTAAGGAAAGTCACTATTGTGTTCCCACTGCCATACACAGTGCAAATAGCATTCGCGTCTGTTCCCAGCAAGTACAGTGTATCGGACTGAAGGGGAGCTACTGTTCTTGTCAGTTTCCTAAGCAGAGTTGAACGAGATATTGCCCGTGTGTGTAGGAAGCACAGTTCTCTTGTTCTGAGCAAGCTCACTGTTCTGGCACTATAGGTAACACAGTAGAGTAGAAGAGTGCTCTTTTCTCTAAAGCAGAGTGTGTTTCTTGTAAGGCGAGCTAGCGTTTGTTTCCCAGTCATAAATGGAGTTGAGTCACAGGCAGTTTTTTTTCCTAAGAGCAAGAGTTGTTTTCTGGTAAGAAGAGTCACTATTGCCCTCCAAATTCCATACACAGTGCAAATAGCACTCGCGTCTGTTCCCAGCAAGTACAGTGTATTGGACTGAATAGGAGCTACTGTTCTTGTCAGTTTCCTAAGCAGAGTTGAACTAGATATGGTCCATGTATGTAGGAAGCACAGTTCTTTTTTTCTGAGCAAGCTCACTGTTTGGACCCCATAGGAAACACAGTAGAGTAGAAGAGTGCTCTGTTGCTGGAGAATTTCTCTCCAGCTCCCACCACCAAGTCCCGCCAGTCTCAGAGCCCACTTATAAAATAAACACACAGACTCTTACATTATTTAAACTGCTTGGCCATTAGCTCAGGCCTGTTATTGTCTAGCTCTTACTCTTATATTTACCCATTTCTATTAATCTTTACTTTGCCACATGGCTCATGGCTTACTGGTACCTTACATCTTCCTTGTATTGATGGCAGCTGGCAGTGTCTCTCTCTCAGCCTTCCACTTCCCCGCTTTATTCTCCTCCTTTCCCCGCCTACACTTCCTGCCTAGCCAACGGCCAATCAGTGTTTTATTGATTAATTAGCAACACATTTGCCATACATCCCACAGCACTTCCCCCTTTTTTTTTTTTCAAAAAGGAAGGTTTTAACCTTAACAAAGTAAAATTACATATAATTTGGCAATTTGGGCGTAGCTTCTCTTACTACTTCCTGCTGGAAGGGGGCGCTGTATCTTGTGGGGAAACAAAAAAAATTTAGAATTATGGAATAGTCCATGAGGCTGTATCGTCTGAGCCAGATGCCTTTAAACCATTCTGGATGTTGGATCATCTGGGCCATGGTGTCATAGGAGACCTTCAGGGGGTCTTGGCTGGTCAAACCTGATGTATCTTAATCTTGAACAAATCCATAGCCTCTGGCTTTCTGTGGAAACAAAAGAGACTCTTTTCCAAAGCAACAAATCCTTACATCCAAATTTTGAAGTCAAGGTATCTTTAAAATATACATTTTGGCATAACTCTACAGCTTTTACAATCAAATGTTTTTCTGCAGTTAAAAGTCCCAACGATAACACAATCCAGATTCTCTGTGTAATATCCATTTTTACGTGGCTTATTTTTTATACTACCTTTACTGTCTCTTTAATGACTTTATTTTTTAAAACTATGTATTTGTTTCTATAACTCTATATATCACCTTTTTTGTCTCTTTCAAGCCTACGTATCTTTTACACACATTGTAAACTATTACATCTGAATCTGTCTTATTGTGAATCTATTGCTTTAAACTTCAGCAGCTGTGGCTGCTGGCTCCGCCCACCTCAGCTTCCCAATATGGCTACGTTATCCGCCAGCTCTGGGAGCCATCAACTCTCAGAAATAGTGGGTCTCTGCTTCTATCAAAGCAGCGTGTAGCCCAGAAATCTCTTTTTTTTTTGTTCTGTTTTGTTTTGTACTAGCAAAGGCTAAATCCACCGCACAGCTTAATGTGCCACTTGCAGAGGCCTCATTCGCGCCATACTGCAGGTCAAGCATGCACGCCAGGAACCCGCCATAGCAGCTCAAACACGCAGGCTGCCACTAGCTTGAAAGAGACAACTAGGAGCTGTTTTTAGCTCCGTTTTAGAATCTTTTTTCTCAGTTTTTAGGTGGAAACCCTTGCCAACACATTGGACGCCATTTGTTGCTGGAGAATTTCTCTCCAGCTCCCACCACCAAGTCCCGCCAGTCTCAGAGCCCACTTATAAAATAAACACACAGACTCTTACATTATTTAAACTGCTTGGCCATTAGCTAAGGCCTGTTATTGTCTAGCTCTTACTCTTATATTTAGCCGATTTCTATTAATTTTTACTTTGCCACATGGCTCATGGCTTACTGGTACCTCACATCTTCCTTGTCCTGATGGCGGCTGGCAGTGTCTCTCTCTCAGCCTTCCACTTCCCCGCTTTATTCTCCTCCTTGCCCCGCCTACACTTCCTGCCTAGCCAACGGCCAATCAGTGTTTTATTGATTAAAGAGCAACACATTTGCCATACATCCCACAGCAGTGCTCTTTTCTCAAAAGCAGAGTGTATTTCTTGTAAGGCGAGCTAGCGTTTGTTTCCTAGTCCTAAATGGAGTTGAATCACATGCAGTTTCTGGTCCTACGAGCAAGAGTTGTTTTCTGGTAAGGAAAGTCACTATTGTGCTCCCATTGCCATACACATAACAAATAGCACTCGCATCTGTTCCCAGGAAGTACAGTGTATTGGACTGAATAGGAGCTACTGTACTGTCAGTTCCCTAAGCAGAGTTGAACTAGATATGGTCCGTGTGAAGGAAGCACAGTTCTTTTGTTCTGATCAAGCTCACTGTTCTGGCCCTATAGGAAACACACAAGAGTAGAAGAGTGCTCTTTTCTCAAAAGCAGAGAGTTTTTCTTGTAAGGCGAGCTAGCGTTTGTTTCCCAGTCTTAAATGGAGTTGAATCACATGCAGTTTCTGGTCCTAGGAGCAAGAGTTGTTTTCTGGTAAGAAGAGTCACTATTGTGCTCCCAATGTCATACACAGGGCAAATAGTACTGGCGTCTGTTCCCAGCATGTACAGTGTATTGGACTGAAGAGGATCTACTGTTCTTGTCAGTTTCCTAAGCAGAGTTGAACTAGATATGGCCCGTGTGTGTAGAAAGCACAGTTCTTTTGTTCTGAGCAAGCTCACTTTTCGGACCCCATAGGAAATACAGTAGAGTAGAAGAGTGCTCTTTTCTCAAAAGCAGTGTGTGTTTCATGTAAGGCGAGCTAGCATTTGTTTCCCAGTCCTAAATGGAGTTGAATCACATGCAGTTTCTGGTCCTACGAGCAAGAGTTGTTTTCTGGTAAGGAAAGTCACTATTGCGCTCTCATTGACATACACAGTGCAAATAGCACTCGCGTGTGTTCCCAGGTATTACAGTGTATCGGAATGAAGAGGAGCTACTGTTCTTGTTAGTTTCCTAAGCAGAGTTGAACTAGATATGGCCCGTGTGTGTAGGAAGCACAGTTCTTTTGTTCTCAGCAAGCTCACTGTTCTGGCCCTATAGGAAACACTTTAGAGTAGAAGAGTGCTCTTTTCTCAAAAGCAGAGTGTGTTTCTTGTAAGGCGAGCTAGCGTTTGTTTCCCAGTCCTAAATGGAGTTGAATCCCATGCAGTTTCTGGTCCTACGAGCAAGAGATCTTTTCTCGTAAGAAGAGTCACTATTTGCTGCCATTGCCATACACAGGACAAATAGCACTGTTGTCTGTTCCCAGCAAGTACAGTGTATTGGACTGAAGAGGATCTACTGTTCATGTCAGGTTCCTAAGCAGAATTGAACTAGATATGTCCGTGTGTGGAGGAAGCACAGTTTTTTTGTTCTGAGCAAGCTCACTGTTCTTTCCCTATAGGAAACACAGTAGAGTAGAAGAGTGCTCTTTTCTTAAAAGCAGAGTGTGTTTCTTGTAAGGCGAGCTAGCGTTTGTTTCCCAGTCCTAAATGGAGTTGAATCACATGCACTTTCTGGTCCTACGAGCAAGAGTTGTTTTCTGGTAAGGAAAGTCACTATTGTGTTCCCACTGCCATAAACAGTGCAAATAGCACTCGCGTCTGTTCCCAGCAAGTACAGTGTATTGGACTGAAGAGGAGCTACTGTTCTTGTCAGTTTCCTAAGCAGAGTTGAACGAGATATGGCCCGTGTGTGTAGGAAGCACAGTTCTCTTGTTCTGAGCAAGCTAACTGTTCTGGCCCTATAGGAAACACAGTAGAGTAGAAGAGTGCTATTTTCTCTAAAGCAGAGTGTGTTTCTTGTAAGGCGAGCTAGCGTTTGTTTCCCAGTCATAAATGGAGTTGAGTCACAGGCAGTTTTTGTTCCTAAGAGCAAGAGTTGTTTTCTGGTAAGAAGAGTCACTATTGCGCTCCAAATTCCATACACAGTACAAATAGCACTCGGGTCTGTTCCCAGCATGTACAATGTATTGGACTGAATAGGAGCTACTGTTCTTGTCAGTTTCCTAAGCAGAGTTGAACTAGATATGGTCCATGTGTGTAGGAAGCACAGTTCTTTTGTTCTGAGCAAGCTCACTGTTTGGACCCCATAGGAAACACAGTAGAGTAGAAGAGTGCTCTGTTGCTGGAGAATTTCTCTCCAGCTCCCACCACCAAGTCCCGCCAGTCTCAGAGCCCACTTATAAAATAAACACACAGACTCTTACATTATTTAAACTGCTTGGCCATTAGCTCAGGCCTGTTATTGTCTAGCTCTTACTCTTATATTTACCCATTTCTATTAATCTTTACTTTGCCACATGGCTCATGGCTTACTGGTACCTCACATCTTCCTTGTCCTGATGGCGGCTGGCAGTGTCTCTCTCTCAGCCTTCCACTTCCCCGCTTTATTCTCCTCCTTGCCCCGCCTACACTTCCTGCCTAGCCAACGGCCAATCAGTGTTTTATTGATTAATTAGCAACACATTTTCCATACATCCCACAGCACTTCCCCCTTTTTTTTTTTCAAAAAGGAAGGTTTTAACCTTAACAAAGTAAAATTACATATAATTTGGCAATTTGGGCGTAGCTTCTCTTACTACTTCCTGCTGGAAGGGGGCGCTGTATCTTGTGGGGAAACAAAAAAAAATTTAGAATTATGGAATAGTCCATGAGGCTGTATCGTCTGAGCCAGATGCCTTTAAACCATTCTGGATGTTGGATCATCTGGGCCATGGTGTCCTAGGAGACCTTCAGGGGGTCTTGGCTGGTCAAACCTGATGTATCTTAATCTTGAACAAATCCATAGCCTCTGGCTTTCTG
Source organism: Peromyscus eremicus (assembly GCF_949786415.1). NCBI lineage: Eukaryota > Metazoa > Chordata > Mammalia > Rodentia > Cricetidae > Peromyscus > Peromyscus eremicus. Next base: position 21,711 of record NW_026735053.1, on the reverse strand, counting down.
TGGAAACAAAAGAGACTTTTTTCCAAAGCAACATATCCTTACATCCAAATTTTGAAGTCAAGGTATCTTTAAAATATACATTTTGGCATAACTCTACAGCTTTTACAATCAAATGTTTTTCTGCAGTTAAAAGTCCCAACGACAACACAATCCAGATTCTCTGTGTAATATCCATTTTTACGTGGCTTATTTTTTATACTACCTTTACTGTCTCTTTAATGACTTTATTTTTTAAAACTATGTATTTGTTTCTATAACTCTATATATCACCTTTTTTGTCTCTTTCAAGCCTACGTATCTTTTACACATATTGTAAATTATTACATCTGAATCTGTCTTATTGTGAATCTATTGCTTTAAACTGCAGCAGCTGTGGCTGCTGGCTCCGCTCACCTCAGCTTCCCAACATGGCTACGTTATCCGCCAGCTCTGGGAGCCATCAACTCTCAGAAATAGTGGGTCTATGCTTCTATCAAAGCAGCGTGTAGCCCAGAAATCTCTTTTTTTTGTTTTGTTTTGTTTTGTACTAGCAAAGGCTAAATCCACCACACAGCTTAATGTGCCACTTGCAGAGGCCTCATTCGCGCCATACTGCAGGTCAAGCATGCACGCCAGGAACCCGCCATAGTAGCTCAAACACGCAGGCTGCCACTAGCTTGAAAGAGACAACTAGGAGCTGTTTTTAGCTCCGTATTAGAATCTTTTTTCTCAGTTTTTAGGTGGAAACCCTTGCCAACACATTGGACGCCATTTGATGCTGGACAATTTCTCTCCAGCTCCCACCACCAAGTCCCGCCAGTCTCAGAGCCCACTTATAAAATAAACACACAGACTCTTACATTATTTAAACTGCTTGGCCATTAGCTCAGGCCTGTTATTGTCTAGCTCTTACTCTTATATTTACCCATTTCTATTAATCTTTACTTTGCCACATGGCTCATGGCTTACTGGTACCTTACATCTTCCTTGTATTGATGGCGGCTGGCAGTGTCTCTCTCTCAGCCTTCCACTTCCCCGCTTTATTCTCCTCCTTTCCCCGCCTACACTTCCTGCCTAGCCAATGGCCAATCAGTGTTTTATTGATTAATTAGCAACACATTTGCCATACATCCCACAGCACTTCCCCCTTTTTTTTTTTCAAAAAGGAAGGTTTTAACCTTAACAAAGTAAAATTACATATAATTTGGCAATTTGGGCGTAGCTTCTCTTACTACTTCCTGCTGGAAGGGGGCGCTGTATCTTGTGGGGAAACAAAAAAAATTTAGAATTATGGAATAGTCCATGAGGCTGTATCGTCTGAGCCAGATGCCTTTAAACCATTCTGGATGTTGGATCATCTGGGCCATGGTGTCATAGGAGACCTTCAGGGGGTCTTGGCTGGTCAAACCTGATGTATCTTAATCTTGAACAAATCCATAGCCTCTGGCTTTCTGTGGAAACAAAAGAGACTCTTTTCCAAAGCAACAAATCCTTACATCCAAATTTTGAAGTCAAGGTATCTTTAAAATATACATTTTGGCATAACTCTACAGCTTTTACAATCAAATGTTTTTCTGCAGTTAAAAGTCCCAACGATAACACAATCCAGATTCTCTGTGTAATATCCATTTTTACGTGGCTTATTTTTTATACTACCTTTAAAGTCTCTTTAATGACTTTATTTTTTAAAACTATGTATTTGTTTCTATAACTCTATATATCACCTTTTTTGTCTCTTTCAAGCCTACGTATCTTTTACACACATTGTAAACTATTACATCTGAATCTGTCTTATTGTGAATCTATTGCTTTAAACTTCAGCAGCTGTGGCTGCTGGCTCCGCCCACCTCAGCTTCCCAATATGGCTACGTTATCCGCCAGCTCTGGGAGCCATCAACTCTCAGAAATAGTGGGTCTCTGCTTCTATCAAAGCAGCGTGTAGCCCAGAAATCTCTTTTTTTTTTGTTCTGTTTTGTTTTGTACTAGCAAAGGCTAAATCCACCGCACAGCTTAATGTGCCACTTGCAGAGGCCTCATTCACGCCATACTGCAGGTCAAGCATGCACGCCAGGAACCCGCCATAGCAGCTCAAACACGCAGGCTGCCACTAGCTTGAAAGAGACAACTAGGAGCTGTTTTTAGCTCCGTTTTAGAATCTTTTTTCTCAGTTTTTAGGTGGAAACCCTTGCCAACACATTGGACGCCATTTGTTGCTGGAGAATTTCTCTCCAGCTCCCACCACCAAGTCCCGCCAGTCTCAGAGCCCACTTATAAAATAAACACACAGACTCTTACATTATTTAAACTGCTTGGCCATTAGCTAAGGCCTGTTATTGTCTAGCTCTTACTCTTATATTTAGCCGATTTCTATTAATTTTTACTTTGCCACATGGCTCATGGCTTACTGGTACCTCACATCTTCCTTGTCCTGATGGCGGCTGGCAGTGTCTCTCTCTCAGCCTTCCACTTCCCCGCTTTATTCTCCTCCTTGCCCCGCCTACACTTCCTGCCTAGCCAACGGCCAATCAGTGTTTTATTGATTAAAGAGCAACACATTTGCCATACATCCCACAGCAGTGCTCTTTTCTCAAAAGCAGAGTGTATTTCTTGTAAGGCGAGCTAGCGTTTGTTTCCTAGTCCTAAATGGAGTTGAATCACATGCAGTTTCTGGTCCTACGAGCAAGAGTTGTTTTCTGGTAAGGAAAGTCACTATTGTGCTCCCATTGCCATACACATAACAAATAGCACTCGCATCTGTTCCCAGGAAGTACAGTGTATTGGACTGAATAGGAGCTACTGTACTGTCAGTTCCCTAAGCAGAGTTGAACTAGATATGGTCCGTGTGAAGGAAGCACAGTTCTTTTGTTCTGATCAAGCTCACTGTTCTGGCCCTATAGGAAACACACAAGAGTAGAAGAGTGCTCTTTTCTCAAAAGCAGAGAGTTTTTCTTGTAAGGCGAGCTAGCGTTTGTTTCCCAGTCTTAAATGGAGTTGAATCACATGCAGTTTCTGGTCCTAGGAGCAAGAGTTGTTTTCTGGTAAGAAGAGTCACTATTGTGCTCCCAATGTCATACACAGGGCAAATAGTACTGGCGTCTGTTCCCAGCATGTACAGTGTATTGGACTGAAGAGGATCTACTGTTCTTGTCAGTTTCCTAAGCAGAGTTGAACTAGATATGGCCCGTGTGTGTAGAAAGCACAGTTCTTTTGTTCTGAGCAAGCTCACTTTTCGGACCCCATAGGAAATACAGTAGAGTAGAAGAGTGCTCTTTTCTCAAAAGCAGTGTGTGTTTCATGTAAGGCGAGCTAGCATTTGTTTCCCAGTCCTAAATGGAGTTGAATCACATGCAGTTTCTGGTCCTACGAGCAAGAGTTGTTTTCTGGTAAGGAAAGTCACTATTGCGCTCTCATTGACATACACAGTGCAAATAGCACTCGCGTGTGTTCCCAGGTATTACAGTGTATCGGAATGAAGAGGAGCTACTGTTCTTGTTAGTTTCCTAAGCAGAGTTGAACTAGATATGGCCCGTGTGTGTAGGAAGCACAGTTCTTTTGTTCTTAGCAAGCTCACTGTTCTGGCCCTATAGGAAACACTTTAGAGTAGAAGAGTGCTCTTTTCTCAAAAGCAGAGTGTGTTTCTTGTAAGGCGAGCTAGCGTTTGTTTCCCAGTCCTAAATGGAGTTGAATCCCATGCAGTTTCTGGTCCTACGAGCAAGAGATCTTTTCTCGTAAGAAGAGTCACTATTTGCTGCCATTGCCATACACAGGACAAATAGCACTGTTGTCTGTTCCCAGCAAGTACAGTGTATTGGACTGAAGAGGATCTACTGTTCATGTCAGGTTCCTAAGCAGAATTGAACTAGATATGTCCGTGTGTGGAGGAAGCACAGTTTTTTTGTTCTGAGCAAGCTCACTGTTCTTTCCCTATAGGAAACACAGTAGAGTAGAAGAGTGCTCTTTTCTTAAAAGCAGAGTGTGTTTCTTGTAAGGCGAGCTAGCGTTTGTTTCCCAGTCCTAAATGGAGTTGAATCACATGCACTTTCTGGTCCTACGAGCAAGAGTTGTTTTCTGGTAAGGAAAGTCACTATTGTGTTCCCACTGCCATAAACAGTGCAAATAGCACTCGCGTCTGTTCCCAGCAAGTACAGTGTATTGGACTGAAGAGGAGCTACTGTTCTTGTCAGTTTCCTAAGCAGAGTTGAACGAGATATGGCCCGTGTGTGTAGGAAGCACAGTTCTCTTGTTCTGAGCAAGCTAACTGTTCTGGCCCTATAGGAAACACAGTAGAGTAGAAGAGTGCTATTTTCTCTAAAGCAGAGTGTGTTTCTTGTAAGGCGAGCTAGCGTTTGTTTCCCAGTCATAAATGGAGTTGAGTCACAGGCAGTTTTTTTTCCTAAGAGCAAGAGTTGTTTTCTGGTAAGAAGAGTCACTATTGCGCTCCAAATTCCATACACAGTACAAATAGCACTCGGGTCTGTTCCCAGCATGTACAATGTATTGGACTGAATAGGAGCTACTGTTCTTGTCAGTTTCCTAAGCAGAGTTGAACTAGATATGGTCCATGTGTGTAGGAAGCACAGTTCTTTTGTTCTGAGCAAGCTCACTGTTTGGACCCCATAGGAAACACAGTAGAGTAGAAGAGTGCTCTGTTGCTGGAGAATTTCTCTCCAGCTCCCACCACCAAGTCCCGCCAGTCTCAGAGCCCACTTATAAAATAAACACACAGACTCTTACATTATTTAAACTGCTTGGCCATTAGCTCAGGCCTGTTATTGTCTAGCTCTTACTGTTATATTTACCCATTTCTATTAATCTTTACTTTGCCACATGGCTCATGGCTTACTGGTACCTCACATCTTCCTTGTCCTGATGGCGGCTGGCAGTGTCTCTCTCTCAGCCTTCCACTTCCCCGCTTTATTCTCCTCCTTGCCCCGCCTACACTTCCTGCCTAGCCAACAGCCAATCAGTGTTTTATTGATTAATTAGCAACACATTTTCCATACATCCCACAGCACTTCCCCCTTTTTTTTTTCAAAAAGGAAGGTTTTAACCTTAACAAAGTAAAATTACATATAATTTGGCAATTTGGGCGTAGCTTCTCTTACTACTTCCTGCTGGAAGGGGGCGCTGTATCTTGTGGGGAAACAAAAAAAAATTTAGAATTATGGAATAGTCCATGAGGCTGTATCGTCTGAGCCAGATGCCTTTAAACCATTCTGGATGTTGGATCATCTGGGCCATGGTGTCCTAGGAGACCTTCAGGGGGTCTTGGCTGGTCAAACCTGATGTATCTTAATCTTGAACAAATCCATAGCCTCTGGCTTTCTGTGGAAACAAAAGAGACTCTTTTCCAAAGCAACATATCCTTACATCCAAATTTTGAAGTCAAGGTATCTTTAAAATATACATTTTGGCATAACTCTACAGCTTTTACAATCAAATGTTTTTCTGCAGTTAAAAGTCCCAACGACAACACAATCCAGATTCTCTGTGTAATATCCATTTTTACGTGGCTTATTTTTTATACTACCTTTACTGTCTCTTTAATGACTTTATTTTTTAAAACTATGTATTTGTTTCTATAACTCTATATATCACCTTTTTTGTCTCTTTCAAGCCTACGTATCTTTTACACATATTGTAAATTATTACATCTGAATCTGTCTTATTGTGAATCTATTGCTTTAAACTGCAGCAGCTGTGGCTGCTGGCTCCGCTCACCTCAGCTTCCCAACATGGCTACGTTATCCGCCAGCTCTGGGAGCCATCAACTCTCAGAAATAGTGGGTCTATGCTTCTATCAAAGCAGCGTGTAGCCCAGAAATCTCTTTTTTTTGTTTTGTTTTGTTTTGTACTAGCAAAGGCTAAATCCACCACACAGCTTAATGTGCCACTTGCAGAGGCCTCATTCGCGCCATACTGCAGGTCAAGCATGCACGCCAGGAACCCGCCATAGTAGCTCAAACACGCAGGCTGCCACTAGCTTGAAAGAGACAACTAGGAGCTGTTTTTAGCTCCGTATTAGAATCTTTTTTCTCAGTTTTTAGGTGGAAACCCTTGCCAACACATTGGACGCCATTTGATGCTGGACAATTTCTCTCCAGCTCCCACCACCACGTCCCGCCAGTCTCAGAGCCCACTTATAAAATAAACACACAGACTCTTACATTATTTAAACTGCTTGGCCATTAGCTAAGGCCTGTTATTGTCTAGCTCTTACTCTTATATTTAGCCGATTTCTATTAATTTTTACTTTGCCACATGGCTCATGGCTTACTGGTACCTCACATCTTCCTTGTCCTGATGGCGGCTGGCAGTGTCTCTCTCTCAGCCTTCCACTTCCCCGCTTTATTCTCCTCCTTGCCCCGCCTACACTTCCTGCCTAGCCAACGGCCAATCAGTGTTTTATTGATTAAAGAGCAACACATTTGCCATACATCCCACAGCAGTGCTCTTTTCTCAAAAGCAGAGTGTATTTCTTGTAAGGCGAGCTAGCGTTTGTTTCCTAGTCCTAAATGGAGTTGAATCACATGCAGTTTCTGGTCCTACGAGCAAGAGTTGTTTTCTGGTAAGGAAAGTCACTATTGTGCTCCCATTGCCATACACATAACAAATAGCACTCGCATCTGTTCCCAGGAAGTACAGTGTATTGGACTGAATAGGAGCTACTGTACTGTCAGTTCCCTAAGCAGAGTTGAACTAGATATGGTCCGTGTGAAGGAAGCACAGTTCTTTTGTTCTGATCAAGCTCACTGTTCTGGCCCTAGAGGAAACACACAAGAGTAGAAGAGTGCTCTTTTCTCAAAAGCAGAGAGTTTTTCTTCTAAGGCGAGCTAGCATTTGTTTCCCAGTCTTAAATGGAGTTGAATCACATGCAGTTTCTGGTCCTAGGAGCAAGAGTTGTTTTCTGGTAAGAAGAGTCACTATTGTGCTCCCAATGTCATACACAGGGCAAATAGTACTGGCGTCTGTTCCCAGCATGTACAGTGTATTGGACTGAAGAGGATCTACTGTTCTTGTCAGTTTCCTAAGCAGAGTTGAACTAGATATGGCCCTTGTGTGTAGAAAGCACAGTTCTTTTGTTCTGAGCAAGCTCACTTTTCGGACCCCATAGGAAATACAGTAGAGTAGAAGAGTGCTCTTTTCTCAAAAGCAGAGTGTGTTTCTTGTAAGGCGAGCTAGTGTTTGTTTCCCAGTCCTAAATGGAGTTGAATCACATGCAGTTTCTGGTCCTACGTGCAAGAGATCTTTTCTCGTAAGAAGAGTCACTATTGTGCTGCCATTGCCATACACAGGACAAATAGCACTGTTGTCTGTTCCCAGCAAGTACAGTGTATTGGACTGAAGAGGATCTACTGTTCATTTCAGGTTCCTAAGCAGAATTGAACTAGATATGGCCGTGTGTGGAGGAAGCACAGTTTTTTTGTTCTGAGCAAGCTCACTGTTCGGACCACATAGAAAACACAGTAGAGTAGAAGAGTGATATTTTCTCTAAAGCAGAGTGTGTTTCTTGTAAGGCGAGCTCGCATTTGTTTCCCAGTCCTAAATGGAGTTGAATCACATGCAGTTTCTGGTCCTACGCGGAAGAGTTGTTTTCTGGTAAGGAAAGTCACTATTGTGTTCCCACTACCATACACAGTGCAAATAGCACTCGCGTCTGTTCCCAGCAAGTACAGTGTATCGGACTGAAGAGGAGCTACTGTTCTTGTCAGTTTCCTAAGCAGAGTTGAACGAGATAGGGCCCGTGTGTAGGAAGCACAGTTCTCTTGTTCTGAGCAAGCTCACTGTTCTGGCCCTATAGGAAACACAGTAGAGAAGAAGAGTGCTCTTTTCTCTAAAGCAGAGTGTGTTTCTTGTAAGGCGAGCTAGCGTTTGTTTCCCAGTCCTAAATGGAGTTGAATCACATGCAGTTTTTGGTCCTACGAGCAAGAGTTGTTTTCTGGTAAGAAGAGTCACTATTGCGCTCCAAATTCCATACACAGTGCAAAAAGCACACGCGTCTTTTCCCAGCAAGTACAGTGTATTAGACTGTATAGGAGCTACTGTTCTTGTCAGTTTCCTAAGCAGAGTTGAACTAGATATGATACATGTGTGTAGGAAGCACAGTTCTTTTGTTCTGAGCAAGCTCACTCTTTGGACCCCATAGGAAACACAGTAGAGGAGAAGAGTGCTCTTTTCTCTAAAGCAGAGTGTTTTTCTTGTAAGGTGAGCTCGCGTTTGTTTCCCAGTCCTAAATGGAGTTGAGTCACATGCAGTTTTTGGTCCTATGAGAAAGAGTTGTTTTCTGGTAAGAAGAGACACTATTGCTCTCCAATTGCCATAAACAGTGCAAATAGTACTCGCGTCTGTTCCCTTCAAGTACAGTGTATTGGACTGATTAGGAGCTACTGTTCTTGTCAGTTTCCTCAGCAGAGTTGAACTAGATATGATCCGTGTGTGTAGGAAGCACAGTTCTTTTGTTCTGAGCAAGCTCACTGTTTGGACCCCTTTGGAAACACAGTAGAGTAGAAGAGTGCTCTTTTCTCAAAAGCAGAGTGTGTTTTTGTAAGGCGAGCTAGCGTTTGTTTCCCAGTCCTAAATGGAGTTGAATCACATGCAGTTTCTGGTCCTACGAGCAAGAGTTGTTTTCTGGCAAGAAGAGTCACTATTGCGCTCCAATTGTCATACACAGGGCAAATAGCACTGACATCGGTTCCCAGCATGTACAGTGTATTGGACTGAAGAGGATCTACAGTTCTTGTCAGGTTCCTAAGCAGAGTTGAACTAGATATGGCCGTGTGTGCAGGAAGCACAGTTCTTTTGTTGTGAGCAAGCTCACTGTTCTGGCCCTATAGGAAACACAGTAGAGTAGAAGAGTGCTCTTTTCTCTAAAGCAGAGTGTGTTTCTTGTAAGGTGAGCTAGCGTTTGTTTTCCAGTCCTAAATGGAGTTGAGTCACATGCAGTTTTTGGTCCCACGAGCAAGAGTTGTTTTCTGGTAAGAAGAGTCACTATTGTGCTCCTATTGCCATACACAGTGCAAATAGCACTGGCGTCTGTTCCCAGCAATTACAGTGTATTGGACTGAATAGGAGCTACTGTTCTTGTCAGTTTCCAAAGCATAGTTGAACTAGATATGGTCCGTGTGTGTAGGAAGCACAGTTCTTTTGTTCTCAGCAAGCTCACTGTTCTGGCCCTATAGGAAACACAGTAGAGTAGAACAGTGCTCTTTTCTCTAAAGCAGAGTGTGTTTCTTGGAAGGCGAGCTAGCGGTTGTTTCCCAGTCCTAAATGGAGTTAAATCACATGCAGTTACTGGTCCTACGAGCAAGAGTTGTTTTCAGGTAAGGAAAGTCACTATTGCGCTCCCATTACCATACATAGTGCAAATAGCACTCGGTCCGTTCCCAGCAAGTACAGTGTATCAGACTGAAGAGGAGCTACTGTTCTTGTCAGTTTCCTAAGCAGAGGTGAACTAGATATGGCCCGTGTGAAGGAAGCACAATTCTTTTGTTTTGATCAAGCTCACTGTTCTGGCCCTATAGGAAACACAGAAGAGTAGAAGAGTGCTCTTTTCTCAAAAGCAGAGTGTGTTTCTTGTAAGGCGAGCTAGCATTTGTTTCCCAGTCCTAAATGGAGTTGAATCACATGCAGTTTCTGGTCCTACGAGCAAGAGTTGTTTTCTGGTAAGGAAAGTCACTATTGCGCTCCCATTGCCATAGACAGTGCAAATAGCACACCCGTCTGTTCGCAGCAATTACAGTGTATTGGACTGAAAAGGAGCTACTGTTCTTGTCAGTTTCCTAAGCAGAGTTGAACTAGATGTGGTCCGTGTGTAGGAAGCACAGTTTTCTGTTCTGAGCAAGCTCACTTTTGGACCCCATAGGAAACACAGTAGAGTAGAAGAGTGCTCTTTTCTCAAAAGCAGAGTGTGTTTCTTGTAAGGCGAGCTAGCGTTTGTTTCCCAGTCCTAAATGAAGTTGAATTACATGCAGTTTCTGGTCCTATGAGCAAGAGTTTTTTCTGGTAAGAAGAGTCACTCTTGCGCTCCCATTGCCATACACAGTGCAAATAGCACTGGCGTCTGTTCCCAGCAAGTACAGTGTATTGGACTGAAGAGAAGCTACTGTTCTTGTCAGTTTCCTAAGCAGAGTTGAACTAGATATGGCCCGTGTGTGTAGGAAGCACAGTTTTCTGTTCTGAGCAAGCTCACTGTTTGGACCCCATAGGAAACACAGTAGAGTAGAAGAGTGCTCTTTTCTCTAAAGCAGATTGTGTTTCTTGTAAGGCGAGCTAGCATTTGTTTCCCAGTCCTAAATGGAGTTGAATCACATGCAGTTTCTGGTCCTATAAGCAAGAGTTGTTTTCTGGTAACGAAAGTCACTATTGTGCTCCCATTGCCGTACACAGTGCAAATAGCACTCCCATCTGTTCCCAGCAAGTACAGTGTATTGGACTGAAGAGGAGCTACTGTTCTTGTCAGTTTCCTAAGCAGAGTTGAACTAGATATGGCCCGTGTGTGTAGGATGCACAGTTCTTTTGTTTGAGCAAGCTCACTGTTCGGACCCCATAGGAAACACAGTAGAGTAGAAGAGTGCTCTTTTCTCAAAAGCAGAGTGTGTTTCATTTAAGGCGAGCTAGCGTTTCTTTCCCAGTCCTAAATGGAGTTGAATCACATGCAGTTTCTGGTCCTACGAGCAAGAGTTGTTTTCAGGTAAGGAAAGTCACTATTGCGCTCCCATTGCCATACATAGTGCAAATAGCACTCGGTCCGTTCCCAGCAAGTACAGTGTATCGGACTGTTGAGGAGCTAATGTTCTTGTCAGTTTCCTAAGCAGAGTTGAACTAGATATGGCCTGTGTGAAGGAAGCACAGTTCTTTTGTTCTGATCAAGCTCACTGTTCTGGCCCTATAAAAAACACAGTAGAGTAGAAGAGTGCTCTTTTCTCAAAAGCACAGTGTTTTTCTTGTAAGGCGAGCTAGCGTTTGTTTCCCAGTCCTAAATGGAGTTGAATCACATGCAGTTTCTGGTCCTAGGAGCAAGAGTTGTTTTCTGGTAAGAAGAGTCTCTATTGCGCTCTCATTGTCATACACAGAGCAAATAGTACTGGCGTCTGTTCCCAGCATGTACAGTGTATGGACTGAAGAGGATCTACTGTTCTTGTCAGTTTCCAAAGCAGAATTGAATAGATATGGCCCATGTGTGCAGGAAGCAGAGTTCTTTTGTTCTGAGGAAACTCACTGTTCTGGCTCTAAGGAAACACAGTAGTGTAGAAGAGTGCTCTTTTCTCTAAAGAAGAGTGTGTTTCTTGTAAGGGGAACTAGCGTTTATTTCCCAGTTCTAAATGGAGTTCAATCAGATGCAGTTTCTGGTCCTACGAGCAAGAGTTGTTTTATGGTAAGAATAGTCACTATTGCGCTGCCATTGCCATACACAGGACAAATAGCACTGGCGTCTGTTCCCAGCAAGTACAGTGTATTGGACTGAAGAGGATCTACTGTTCTTGTCAGGTTCCTAATCAGAATTGAAATAGATATGTCCGTGTGTGTAGGAAGCACAGTTCTTTTGTAGTGAGCAAGCTCACTGTTTTGACCACAGCGGAAACACAGTAAAGTAGAATAGTGCTCTTTTCTCAAAAGCAGAGGGTGTTTCTTGTAAGGCGAGCTAGCGTTTGTTTCCCAGTCCTAAATGGAGTTGAATCCCATGCAGTTTCTGGTCCTACGAGCAAGAGTTGTGTTCTGGTAAGAAGTGTCACTATTGTGCTGCCATTGCCATACACAGTACAAATAGCACTGTTGTCTGTTCCCAGCAAGTAGACTGTATTGGACTGAAGAGGATCAACTGTTCATGTCAGGTTCCTAAGCAGAATTGAACTAGATATGGCCGTGTGTGTAGGAAGCACAGTCTTTTGTTCTGAGCATGCTCACTGTTCTGGCCCTATAGGAAACACAGTAGAGTAGAAGAGTGCTCTTTTCTCAAAAGCAGAGTGTGTTTCTTGTAAGGCGAGCTAGCGTTTGTTTCCCAGTCCTAAATGGAGTTGAATCACATGCAGTTTCTGGTCCTATGAGCAAGAGTTGTTTTCTGGTAAGGAAAGTCACTATCGTGTTCCCATTGCCATACAAAGTGCAAAGAGCACTCGCGTCTGTTCCCAGCAAGTACAGTGTATCGGACTGAAGAGGAGCTACTGTTCTTGTCTGTTTCCTAAGCAAAGTTGAACGAGATATGGCCCGTGTGTGTAGGATGAACAGTTCTCTTGTTCTGAGCAAGCGCACTGTTCTGGCCCTATAGGAAACAGAGTAGAGTAGAAGAGTGCTCTTTTCTCAAAGCAGAGTGTGTTTCATGTAAGGCGAGCTAGCATTTGTTTCCCAGTCCTAAATGGAGTTGAATCACATGCAGTTTCTGGTCCTACGAGCAAGAGTTGTTTTCTGATAAGGAAAGACACTATTGCGCTCCCATTGCCATACATAGTGCAAATAGCACTCGGTCCGTTCCCAGCAAGTACAGTGCATCGGACTGAAGAGGAGCTACTGTTCTTGTCAGTTTCCTAAGCAGAGTTGAACTAGATATGGTCCGTGTGTAGGAAGCAAAGTTTTCTGTTCTGAGCAAGCTCACTGTTTGGACCCCGTAGGATACACAGTAGAGTAGAAGAGTCCTCTTTTCTCAAATGCAGAATGTGTTTCTTGTAAGGCGAGCTAGTGTTTGTTTCCCAGTCCTAAATGGAGTTGAATCTCATGCAGTTTTGGGTCCTAGGAGCAAGAGTTGTTTTCTGGTAAGAAGAGTCACTATTGCACTGCCATTGCCATACAAAAGACAATTAGCACTGGCGTCTGTTCCCAGCAAGTACAGTGTATTGGACTGAAGAGGATCTACTGTTCTTGTCAGGTTTATAAGCAGAATTGAACTAGATATGGCCGTGTGTGTAGGAAGCACAGTTTTTTTGTTCTGAGCAAGCTCACTGTTCGGACCCCATAGGAAACACAGTAGAGTAGAGGAGTGCTCTTTTCTCTAAAGCAGAGTGCGTTTCTTGTAAGGCGAGCTAGCATTTGTTTCCCAGTCCTAAATGGAGTTGAATCACATGCAGTTTCTGGTCCTACGAGCAAGAGTTGTTTTATGGTAAGAATAGTCACTATTGCGCTGCCATTGCCATACACAGGACAAATAGCACTGGCGTCTGTTCCCACCAAGTACAGTGTATTGGACTGAAGAGGATCTACTGTTCTTGTCAGGTTCTTAAGCAGAATTGAACTGCATATGGCCGTGTGTGTAGGAAGCACAGTTCTTTTGTTCTGAGCAAGCTCACTGTTCTGGCCCTGTAAGAAACACAGTAGAGTAGAAGAGTGCTCTTTTCTCTAAAGCAGAGTGTGTTTCATGTAAGGCGAGCTAGCATTTGTTTCCCAGGCCTAAATGGAGTTGAATCACATGCAGTTTCTGGCCCTACGACTAAGAGTTGGTTTCTAGTAAGGAAAGACACTATTGCGCTCCCATTGCCATACATAGAGCAAATAGCACTCGGTCCGTTCCTAGCAAGTACAGTGCATCGGACTGAAGAGGAGCTACTGTTCTTGTCAGTTTCCTAAGCAGAGTTGAACTAGATATGGCCCGTGTGAAGGAAGCACAGTTCTTTTGTTCTGATCAAGGTCACTCTTCTGGCCCTATAGGAAACACAGTAGAGGAGAAGAGTGCTCTTTTCTCAAAAGCAATGTGTTTTTCTTGTAAGGCGAGCTTGCTTTTCTTTCCCAGTCCTAAATGGAGTTGAGACACATGCAGTTTTTGGTCCTAAGAGCAAGAGTTTTTTTTCTGGTAAGAAGAGTCACTATTGCACTCCCATTGCCATACACAGTGCAAATAGCACTTGCATCTGTTCCCAGCAAGTACAGTGTATTGGAATGAAGAGGATCTACTGTTCTGGTCAGTTTCCTAAGCAGAGTTGATCTAGATATGGCCCGTGTGTGTAGGAAGCACAGTTCTTTTGTTCTGAGCAAGCTCACTGTTCGGATCCCATAGGAGACTCAGTAGAGTAGAAGAGTACTCTTTTCTCAAAAGCAGAGTGTGTTTCATGTAAGGCGAGCTAGCATTTGTTTCCCAGTCCTAAAAGGAGTTGAATCACATGCAGTTTCTGGTCCTACGAGCAAGAGTTGTTTTCTGGCAAGAAGAGTCACTATTGCGCTCCAATTGTCATACACAGGGCAAATAGCACTGGCATCGGTTCCCAGCATGTACATTGTATTGGACTGAAGAGGATCTACTGTTCTTGTCAGGTTCCTAAGCAGAGTTGAACTAGATATGGCCGTGTGTGCAGGAAGCACAGTTCTTTTGTTCTGAGCAAGCTCACTGTCCTGGCCCTATAGGAAACACAGTAGAGTAGAAGAGTGCTCTTTTCTCTAAAGCAGAGTGTGTTTCTTGTAAGGTGAGCTAGCGTTTGTTTTCCAGTCCTAAATGGAGTTGAGTCACATGCAGTTTTTGGTCCCACGAGCAAGAGTTGTTTTCTGGTAAGAAGAGTCACTATTGTGCTCCTATTGCCATACACAGTGCAAATAGCACTAGCGTCTGTTCCCAGCAAGTACAGTGTATTGGACTGAATAGAGGCTACTGTTCTTGTCAGTTTCCAAAGCATAGTTGAACTAGATATGGTCCCTGTGTGTAGGAAGCACAGTTCTTTTGTTCTGATCAAGCTCACTGTTCTGGCCCTATAGGAAACACAGAAGAGTAGAAGAGTGCTCTTTTCTCAAAAGCAGAGTGTTTTTCTTGTAAGGCGAGCTAGCGTTTGTTTCCCAGTCTTAAATGGAGTTGAATCACATGCAGTTTCTGGTCTTATGAGCAAGAGTTGTTTTCTGGTAAGAAGAGTCACTATTGTGCTCCCATTGTCATACACAGGGCAAATAGTACTGGCGTCTGTTCCCAGCATGTACAGTGTATTGGACTGAAGAGGATCTACAGTTCTTGTCAGTTTCCTAAGCAGAATTGAATAGATATGGCCCATGTGTGCAGGAAGCACAGTTCTTTTGTTCTGAGGAAGCTCACTGTTCTGGCCCTATCGGAAACACAGTATATTAGAAGAATGCTCTTTTCTCAAAAGCAGAGTGTTTTTCTTGTAAGGCGAGCTAGCGTTTCTTTCCCAGTCCTAAATGGAGTTGAGACACATGCAGTTTTTGGTCCTACGAGCAAGAGTTTTTTTCTGGTAAGAAGAGTCACTATTGCACTCCCATTGCCATACACAGTACAAATAGCACTTGCATCTGTTCCCAGCAAGTACAGTGTATTGGACTGAAGAGGATCTACTGTTCATGTCAGTTTCCTAAGCAGAGTTGAACTAGATATGGCCCGTGTGTGTAGGAAGCACAGTTCTTTTGTTCTGAGCAAGCTCACTTTTCGGACCCCATAGGAAACACAGTAGAGTAGAAGAGTGCTCTTTTCTCAAAAGCAGTGTGTGTTTCATGTAAGGCGAGCTCGCGTTTGTTTCCCAGTCCTAAATGGAGTTGAATCACATGCAGTTTCTAGTCCTACGAGCAAGAGTTGTTTTCTGGTATGGAAAGTCACTATTGCGCTCTCATTGACATACACAGTGCAAATAGCACTCGCGTGTGTTCCCAGCTATTACAGTGTATCGGACTGAAGAGGAGCTACTGTTCTTGTTAGTTTCCTAAGCAGAGTTGAACTAGATATGGCCCGTGTGTGTAGGAAGCACAGTTCTTTTGTTATCAGCAAGCTCACTGTTCTGGCCCTATAGGAAACACTTTTGAGTAGAAGAGTGCTCTTTTCTCAAAAGCAGAGTGTGTTACTTGTAAGGCGAGCTAGTGTTTGTTTCCCAGTCCTAAATAGAGTTGAATCCCATGCCGTTTCTTGTCCTACGAGCAAGAGATCTTTTCTCGTAAGAAGAGTCACTATTGTGCTGCCATTGCCATACACAGGACAAATAGCACTGTTGTCTGTTCCCAGCAAGTACAGTGTATTGGACTGAAGAGGATCTACTGTTCATGTCAGGTTCCTAAGCAGAATTGAACTAGATATGGCCGTGTGTGGAGGAAGCATAGTTTTTTTGTTCTGAGCAAGCTCACTCTTCAGACCACATAGGAAACACAGTAGAGTAGAAGAGTGATCTTTTCTCTAAAGCAGAGTGTGTTTCTTGTAAGGCGAGCTCGCGTTTGTTTCCCAGTCCTAAATGGAGTTGAATAACATGCAGTTTCTGGTCCTATGAGCAAGAGTTGTTTTCTGGTACGGAAAGTCACTATTGTGCTTCCACTGCCATACACAGTGCAATTAGCACTCGCGTCTGTTCCCAGCAAGTACAGTGTATCGGTCTGAAGAGGAGCTACTGTTCTTGTCAGTTTCCTAAACAGAGTTGAACGAGATAGGGCCCGTGTGTGTAGGAAGCACAGTTCTCTTGTTCTGAGCAAGCTCACTGTTCTGGCCCTATAGGAAACACAGTAGAGAAGAAGAGTGCTCTTTTCTCTAAAGCAGAGTGTGTTTCCTGTAAGGCGAGCTAGCGCTTGTTTCCCAGTCCTAAATGGAGTTGAATCACATGCAGTTTTTGGTCCTATGAGCAAGAGTTGTTTTCTGGTAAGAAGAGTCACTATTGCGCTCCAAATTCCATACACAGTGCAAATAGCACTGGCGTCTTTTCCCAGCAAGTACAGTGTATTGGACTGAATAGGAGCTACTGTTCTTGTCAGTTTCCTAAGCAGAGTTGAACTAGATATGATACATGTGTGTAGGAAGCACAGTTCTTTTGTTCTGAGCAAGCTCACGCTTTGGACCCCATAGGAAACACAGTAGAGGAGAAGAGTGCTCTTTTCTCTAAAGCAGAGTGTTTTTCTTGTAAGGTGAGCTCGCGTTTGTTTCCCAGTCCTAAATGGAGTTGAGTCACATGCAGTTTTTGGTCCTATGAGAAAGAGTTGTTTTCTGGTAAGAAGAGACACTATTGCTCTCCAATTGCCATAAACAGTGCAAATAGTACTCGCGTCTGTTCCCTTCAAGTACAGTGTATTGGACTGATTAGGAGCTACTGTTCTTGTCAGTTTCCTCAGCAGAGTTGAACTAGATATGATCTGTGTGTAGGAAGCACAGTTCTTTTGTTCTGAGCAAGCTCACTGTTTGGACCACATTGGAAACACAGTAGAGTAGAAGAGTGCTCTTTACTCAAAAGCAGAGTGTGTTTTTGTAAGGCGAGCTAGCATTTGTTTCCCAGTCCTAAATGGAGTTGAATCACATGCAGTTTCTGGTCCTCCGAGCAAGAGTTGTTTTCTGGCAAGAAGAGTCACTATTGCGCTCCAATTGTCATATACAGGGCAAATAACACTGGCGTCGGTTCCCAGCATATACAGTGTATTGGACTGAAGAGGATCTACTGTTCTTGTCAGGTTCCTAAGCAGAGTTGAACTAGATATGGCCGTGTGTGCAGGAAGCACAGTTCTTTTGTTGTGAGCAAGCTCACTGTTCTGGCCCTATAGGAAACACAGTAGTGTAGAAGAGTGCTCTTTTCTCTAAAGCAGAGAGTGTTTCTTGTAAGGCAAGCTAGCGTTTGTTTTCCAGTCCTAAATGGAGTTGAGTCACATGCAGTTTTTGGTCCCACGAGCAAGAGTTGTTTTCTGGTAAGAAGAGTCACTATTGCGCTCCTATTGCCATACACAGTGCAAATAGCACTAGCGTCTGTTCCCAGCAAGTACAGTGTATTGGACTGAATAGGAGCTACTGTTCTTGTCAGTTTCCAAAGCATAGTTGAACTAGATATGGTCCGTGTGTGTAGGAAGCACAGTTCTTTTGTTCTCAGCAAGCTCACTGTTCTGGCCCTATAGGAAACACAGTAGAGTAGAACAGTGCTCTTTTCTCAAAAGCAGAGTGTGTTTCTTGTAAGGTGAGCTAGCGGTTGTTTCCCAGTCCTAAATGGAGTTAAATCACATGCATTACTGGTCCTACGAGCAAGAGTTGTTTTATGGTGAGGAAGTCACTACTGTGCTCCCATTGCCATACAAAGTGCAAATAGCACTCGCGTCTGTTCCCAGCAAGTACAGTGTATCGGACTGAAGAGGAGCTATTGTTCTTGTCAGTTTCCTAAGCAGAGTTGAACGAGATATGGCCCGTGTGTGTAGGAAGCTCAGTTCTTTTGTTTTGAGCAAGCTCACTGTTTTGACCACATCGGAAACACAGTAGAGTAGAAGAGTGCTCTTTTCTCAAAAGCAGAGTGTGTTTCTTGTAAGGCGAGCTAGCATTTGTTTCCCAGTCCTAAATGGAGTTGAATCACATGCAGTTTCTGGTCCTACGAGCAAGAGTTGTTTTCTGGTAAGGAAAGTCACTATTGCGCTCCCATTGCCATACACAGTGCAAATAGCACACCCGTCTGTTCCCAGCAATTACAGTGTATTGGACTGAAAAGGAGCTACTGTTCTTGTCAGTTTCCTAAGCAGAGTTGAACTAGATGTGGTCCGTGTGTAGGAAGCACAGTTTTCTGTTCTGAGCAAGCTCACTGTTGGACCCCATAGGAAACACAGTAGAGTAGAAGAGTGCTCTTTTCTCAAAAGCAGAGTGTGTTTCTTGTAAGGTGAGCTAGCGTTTGTTTCCCAGTCCTAAATGAAGTTGAATTACATGCAGTTTCTGGTCCTATGAGCAAGAGTTTTTTCTGGTAAGAAGAGTCACTCTTGCGCTCCCATTGCCATACACAGTGCAAATAGCACTGGCGTCTCTTCCCAGCAAGTACAGTGTATTGGACTGAAGAGAAGCTACTGTTCTTGTCAGTTTCCTAAGCAGAGTTGAACTAGATATGGCCCGTGTGTGTAGGAAGCACAGTTTTCTGTTCTGAGCAAGCTCACTGTTTGGACCCCATAGGAAACACAGTAGAGTAGAGGAGTGCTCTTTTCTCAAAAGCAGAGTGTGTTTCTTGTAAGGCGAGCTAGCGTTTGTTTTGTAGTCCTAAATGGAGTTGAATCACATGCAGTTTCTGGTCCTACGAGCAAGAGTTGTTTTCTGGTAAGAAGAGTCACTATTGCGCTGCCATTACCATACACAAGACAAAGAGCACTGGCGTCGGTTCCCAGCAAGTACAGTGTATTGGACTGAAATGGATCTACTGTTCTTGTTAGGTTTATAAGCAGAATTGAACTAGATATGGCCGTGTGTGTAGGAAGCACAGTTCTTTTGTTCTGAGGAAGCTCACTGTTCTGGCCCTATAGGAAACACAGTATATTAGAAGAATGCTCTTTTCTCAAAAGCAGAGTGTTTTTCTTGTAAGGCGAGCTAGCGTTTCTTTCCCAGTCCTAAATGGAGTTGAGACACATGCAGTTTTTGGTCCTACGAGCAAGAGTTTTTTTCTGGTAAGAAGAGTCACTATTGCACTCCCATTGCCATACACAGTACAAATAGCACTTGCATCTGTTCCCAGCAAGTACAGTGTATTGGACTGAAGAGGATCTACTGTTCATGTCAGTTTCCTAAGCAGAGTTGAACTAGATATGGCCCGTGTGTGTAGGAAGCACAGTTCTTTTGTTCTGAGCAAGCTCACTTTTCGGACCCCATAGGAAACACAGTAGAGTAGAAGAGTGCTCTTTTCTCAAAAGCAGTGGGTGTTTCATGTAAGGCGAGCTCGCGTTTGTTTCCCAGTCCTAAATGGAGTTGAATCACATGCAGTTTCTAGTCCTACGAGCAAGAGTTGTTTTCTGGTAAGGAAAGTCACTATTGTGCTCTCATTGACATACACAGTGCAAATAGCACTCGCGTGTGTTCCCAGCTATTACAGTGTATCGGAATGAAGAGGAGCTACTGTTCTTGTTAGTTTCCTAAGCAGAGTTGAACTAGATATGGCCCGTGTGTGTAGGAAGCACAGTTCTTTTGTTATCAGCAAGCTCACTGTTCTGGCCCTATAGGAAACACTTTAGAGTATAAGAGGGCTCTTTTCTCAAAAGCAGAGTGTGTTTCTTGTAAGGCGAGCTAGTGTTTGTTTCCCAGTCCTAAATAGAGTTGAATCCCATGCAGTTTCTGGTCCTACGAGCAAGAGATCTTTTCTCGTAAGAAGAGTCACTATTGTGCTGCCATTGCCATACACAGGACAAATAGCACTGTTGTCTGTTCCCAGCAAGTACAGTGTATTGGACTGAAGAGGATCTACTGTTCATGTCAGGTTCCTAAGCAGAATTGAACTAGATATGGCCGTGTGTGGAGGAAGCATAGTTTTTTTGTTCTGAGCAAGCTCACTCTTCGGACCACATAGGAAACACAGTAGAGTAGAAGAGTGATCTTTTCTCTAAAGCAGAGTGTGTTTCTTGTAAGGCGAGCTCGCGTTTGTTTCCCAGTCCTAAATGGAGTTGAATCACATGCAGTTTCTGGTCCTATGAGCATAAGTTGTTTTCTGGTACGGAAAGTCACTATTGTGCTTCCACTGCCATACACAGTGCAATTAGCACTCGCGTCTGTTCCCAGCAAGTACAGTGTATCGGTCTGAAGAGGAGCTACTGTTCTTGTCAGTTTCCTAAACAGAGTTGAACGAGATAGGGCCCGTGTGTGTAGGAAGCACAGTTCTCTTGTTCTGAGCAAGCTCACTGTTCTGGCCCTATAGGAAACACAGTAGAGAAGAAGAGTGCTCTTTTCTCTAAAGCAGAGTGTGTTTCCTGTAAGGCGAGCTAGCGCTTGTTTCCCAGTCCTAAATGGAGTTGAATCACATGCAGTTTTTGGTCCTATGAGCAAGAGTTGTTTTCTGGTAAGAAGAGTCACTATTGCGCTCCAAATTCCATACACAGTGCAAATAGCACTGGCGTCTTTTCCCAGCAAGTACAGTGTATTGGACTGAATAGGAGCTACTGTTCTTGTCAGTTTCCTAAGCAGAGTTGAACTAGATATGATACATGTGTGTAGGAAGCACAGTTCTTTTGTTCTGAGCAAGCTCACGCTTTGGACCCCATAGGAAACACAGTAGAGGAGAAGAGTGCTCTTTTCTCTAAAGCAGAGTGTTTTTCTTGTAAGGTGAGCTCGCGTTTGTTTCCCAGTCCTAAATGGAGTTGAGTCACATGCAGTTTTTGGTCCTATGAGAAGAGTTGTTTTCTGGTAAGAAGAGACACTATTGCTCTCCAATTGCCATAAACAGTGCAAATAGTACTCGCGTCTGTTCCCTTCAAGTACAGTGTATTGGACTGATTAGGAGCTACTGTTCTTGTCAGTTTCCTCAGCAGAGTTGAACTAGATATGATCTGTGTGTAGGAAGCACAGTTCTTTTGTTCTGAGCAAGCTCACTGTTTGGACCACATTGGAAACACAGTAGAGTAGAAGAGTGCTCTTTACTCAAAAGCAGAGTGTGTTTTTGTAAGGCGAGCTAGCATTTGTTTCCCAGTCCTAAATGGAGTTGAATCACATGCAGTTTCTGGTCCTCCGAGCAAGAGTTGTTTTCTGGCAAGAAGAGTCACTATTGCGCTCCAATTTTCATATACAGGGCAAATAACACTGGCGTCGGTTCCAGCATATACAGTGTATTGGACTGAAGAGGATCTACTGTTCTTGTCAGGTTCCTAAGCAGAGTTGAACTAGATATGGCCGTGTGTGCAGGAAGCACAGTTCTTTTGTTGTGAGCAAGCTCACTGTTCTGGCCCTATAGGAAACACAGTAGTGTAGAAGAGTGCTCTTTTCTCTAAGCAGAGAGTGTTTCTTGTAAGGCAAGCTAGCGTTTGTTTTCCAGTCCTAAATGGAGTTGAGTCATATGCAGTTTTTGGTCCCACGAGCAAGAGTTGTTTTCTGGTAAGAAGAGTCACTATTGCGCTCCTATTGCCATACACAGTGCA